>NC_054882.1:638134-740634 GCF_018320785.1 Cheilinus undulatus
TATAGTTTCCATTTAGCCCATCTTTGAATGTAGAAGTCTTTTTTCAGTCTCTCAGCCTTCCCAACTCACGAGTTTCTTTAAAGATCTCAACCCATTATCTGTTGTGGGGGTCTATCTTATGGCCTTGTTTGCTGCTGCTGAAGTATGGATCAGATCTTTCATTTCTGCAGGTAGATCACCTGAATAAAGGGATGTAAATGTCAAGGGGAACAACTGTCCAAGAATCTGTAGCATGATGGTCCAAGTCTGCTGCGGTTTCTTTGTGCTTGAACATGAAAGTGTAAGATTTCAACCATGCAGGTGTCAGTGTTTCTAACACTCCTGCACACCTGTCCTGTCTACCTGGATGCATCCTACATTCTGATTTCTGTTCCTTACATCCTGGACATGATGGGTCCCTGTCGGCCCAGTATTCCTGGTTCTGGGCTGATGTTAGGTCATAGGTAGCCCCTAACAGGACTACCCTCCATACTCCAGAGGTCCCTCTGACTCAGCCTATCTGGACTACAATCTGAGCGTGCCCTAGAGCGGCTTCGGCCTCCTGTGCTCCTGGTCTTTGGTTCCATGTCCTCTAGTTGGGTTTGGAGCCACATGGCTAATTATTTGATCTTTGCTCCCTGATATCAGCAGCTCTGGTCTAACCTCCTAGCCCTAACCCTGATCAGGAGCTGGACTATCCCTTTACCATACAGCGCCACGCCACAGAGGAACCCCCATCCATGTCCTGACATACGAGTGACCCTTCTCCACCTTCAGTACTGGTCTCTCATACTCTGACATCACTAACTCCATAAGTCCAACCTCCCTAGGAGCCCTGACCAATCGCTGCTGTCTAATCACGTTTTCTGAGCTGCTCTCTGAGGTCCTCAGCGTACCACCTCCCAGAGCTCTTCCCTAATCAGTTCCTCGTCTACTGGACTTTCTCTGGTCTTAGCCAGCCTGTAGCCCCACATCCTAATGTTTCAACTATACTTTACCCCCCCCCCCCACCAGGCTCTTGGCATAGTTTCTCCCATACCACCTGTAGTCATAGCCACAGAAATCTACAGACTTCAGCCGCTTCTAAGAACCTGGTAGGGGACTGAATGTGGCCCTGGGGCGGAAGAAGCCCTTCCTACTACAGGTCCATGACCCTGTTTTGACCTCCAGGAGGTCCTAGGACATTTGGTGCCATTTTAGCTGTGTCTAACAAAGCTCAAATGTTCCGGAAGATATTCTGTTTTTCTGTTTTTAGAATAGTGGTCTCAGTTCAGTGAGCCTAAAACGGCTGAGCTACACAGAGACCCACACATTTATTCTCAAGGACCAAAAATGTCCCGCAGAAAACCACTGAAAATGACATTTTTGACCCCGTTAATCTGAACATGAACTCATGCAGGCCTTCATGCTCACATTTCCTTCTTGAGTTCAGTTTTTATGTTTCATATTTGTCCACCAGATGGCGCTACGTTTGCCCTCAAAGCATGCTAAAGAATTTCACATTTTTACTGTTTCCTGCGAGGGAGCCATGTTACTGAACTGATGTGTGTGTGTGTGTGTGTGTGTGTGTGTGTTATGTAAATAAAAACATCATTATCTTATAAATATTTTATATTTCAGGATGAAGACGTTTTAAAAGGCTGCCTCGTTAAAAGTGAAACAAACATGAATCTGTTATTTTTACAGCAGGTTCTGGGAGGCAGACATTTCTGTTAGGATGTTGAAGGGTTAAAGGTCAGCAGAGTAGATCCTGAAGTCCTCAGCTCTCTCTAAAAGGAAACAAGTTTTACATCAATCACCACCAGATCAGGACTTTCAGAGTCAAATGAAACGGTTCCTCAAAGACTCACACCCTTCAGTAACGCCTGAGGCTCTGACTAATCCATCCCATAATACCATGGCAACACAGGGCAGAGATGAGTCAGCAGAAATTCCAGTTGGACTGGGTCAAAGATAATCAGCTATAAGAACGACACTCTGAGGATATCAGTGATAACAGGATGGTGGTCTTACCTGGCCAGGCCCCTCCTGGTTGGTTGTCAGAATTGGGCCAGGACCCTCCTGACTGGTTGTTAGCGGAGGGCCAGAATCCTGATTGGTTGTTAGGTTGGGGCCACTGTAATTTCACAGCAAAAAACAGACAAAACCAACTTTAACTTTGAGCGCTGACGGTGAAAACTCACTATTTGAACAGCTTTGGGTCTCAAGGTTGTTTAGTAGAAGAATTCTGGAGTGAATCAGATGAAAGCCCTCAGACGACTTCATTCAAATGTGCTAAAAGTCCATCAGTGGAAAAGACCCCAAAAAACGCCAGCTTTTGACCTTTGGGTGTCTGTAGTTTGGTTCCTGTACGTTTTAGAGGATGGTCATGATGTAGTTTTTTTTTCATCCCATCATGATACATACGTGTACCAAGTTTCATGCATGTAGGAGCCAGAGCCTTAGCTCACTTTTGGCGCCCCCTAAAGGAAACTGACATGGACTTACACCGTTCCACCACCACATGGCTGTTTCTAGAGGGGACGATTGTGGGGAGAGTCTGGTGAGTTTTGGGGCGGGTTAAGGTCCCTAATACAGACCTGAAGAGGTGAAAAAACAAGCAAAGCAGAGAGAACAGAGCTCTGGCCAGACCCTTGGTTGGTGCTCAGGCCTGGCGTGAGTATTCAGAGCCTGTACAACACTGTAGATGTAGCTCAGGGTTCTGGATCGCCATCAGCTGATCTGGGCTTTAGGGGTGCTTGGAGTATTTGTGAACTCCAGTCAGACTGTGGTTCTCTCTGAGGAGAGTCTTCATCTCTCCTCTCCTCCATAAAGTCCAGGGGTGCGTTCGAAAAGTCCAAAAAATTACCTCCTAAATCCTTTCCTATTCACTTTTCCTTAACCCCGACGAGAAACGTCACAGGGTCAAGGAAAGGAGGGAGTAAGAGCATAGGAAAGGAGGGAGTAAGAGCATAGGAAAGGAGGGAGTAAGAGGATAGGAAAGGAGGGAGTAAGAGCATAGGAAAGGAGGGAGTAAGAGGATAGGAAAGGAGGGAGTAAGAGGATAGGAAAGGAGAACTGAGGTGAGTAAGGAATCCAACTGCACTTTCCCTAGGAGGATGTTACGGACGTGACGTGTGTTTTTGTGTAAAAACTACAATTTAACGTTGATGGACTACAAAATTCGCCACTTCCACTCGGTGTGTTCTCTGTGTTTTGTGCTGTGAACGCTAAAACGTCAGAGATATGAGCTCAGTCAGATTTTTATATCCTAAAGTCTCTTCAGGAAGAGGAACTGTGAACATCTATACAGCAGAAACCTTTCTCTTAATCTGAACTTTCTAAGATGAATAATGTTCAAGTCCTTTAGTTTCAGAACCATATTAAATACTTTTGCTTTATTCTCTATCTAATCATTTTGTCTTTAATTCTCTGGTCTCTGTTAAATTTATCCCAGAGTCTACTCTGGTTTCTCTATAAAGCTCTATAAACCGCGTCTTCCCTGCGTCATTATGATGATAAATATAATAATCACAATACAGCAACATGCCCACTTTATCACTGTAGTTGGTTGTGATTTACAAACTTAAAACATTTACTTTAATATTTTAAAATAGCAAAACAAATACAGTTTAAAACACTGACTGATCGTTTACTGTTTAGATAAAATGGAAATGAGAAGAAATGAATGATAAAGTTTTCATGTCTGTAATATTCCTCTGTTCATCCCTACTGCCTTCATTTATCACGTGGATTATACGTTTGACTGGATTTACGGTTTAAATCAGGGTTAGTCAAGTTATTCTAGTTATTCTAGTTGTTCTAGTTGTTCTAGTTGTTCTAGTTATTCTAGTTATTCTAGTTGTTCTAGTTATTCTAGTGGTTCTAGTTGTTCTAGTTGTTCTAGTTATTCTAGTGGTTCTAGTTGTTCTAGTTGTTCTAGTTGTTCTAGTTGTTCTAGTGGTTCTAGTGGTTCTAGTGGTTCTAGTGGTTCTAGTGGTTCTAGTTGTTCTAGTTGTTCTAGTTGTTCTAGTTGTTCTAGTTGTTCTAGTTGTTTTAGTTATTCTAGTTGTTCTAGTTGTTCTTGTTGTTCAAGTTGTTCTAGTTGTTCTAGTTGTTCTAGTTATTCTAGTTGTTCTCGTTATTCTAGTTGTTCTAGTTATTCACTTGTTCTGATGAGCGGTCAACAGGTGCGTCACTTTAAATGAAGTTTACGCAAAGCATTGTGGGTCGTCTTTTCATCTCTCCTTTGGTAAAGGATGCTCCAGTGTTTCCTAGGCTAAAGGAGATAATAAAGGAAACAATGAAGCTCCTTTCCTTACCATTTGGAGAATTCCAACAGTCCTTATCATGGCCGACACTTAAATACTTCCAGGTCGTTTCACTCAGGTAGGAACCTTCCTAAGCAAGATGGACTTTTCAAACGCACCCCAGATCAGTGGAGGCTGCAGTGATGGTTCTCCTTCCAGAACTTTGTCCCATCTCCTCCAGGATCTCTGGAGCTCAGTCAGAGGGACCATCAGGTTCTTGGTCTCCTCTCTCACTAAGGTCCTTCTCCCCCGATGGTGACCAGGTCTAGAAAAGTCCTGGTTGGTCCAGACTTCTCTCTGGAACCTTCAGAGCAGCAGAAATGTTTCTGTAGTCTTCCCCAGATCTGTGCCTGTCAACAATCCTGTCTCTGGAACTCCTCTGACCTTTGACCCTTGGCTTCTGCTCTGATATCACTGTCAGCTGTGATGCCTTCTGTAGAGAGGGGCGTGGCTTTAGAATCATGTCCAATCAGGTTAATTTAGCACAGGTGGACTCCAGTCAAGGCAGAGAAACATCTCAGCAAAGACCAGAGACATGGAGGAACCTGAGCTACATTTACAGAGGAACCTGAGCTACAGTTACAGAGGAACCTGAGCTACAGTTACAGAGGAACCTGAGCTACATTTACAGAGGAACCTGAGCTACATTTACAGGGGAACCTGGCTACATTTACAGAGGAACCTGAGCTACTTTTACAGGGGAACCTGAGCTACACTTATAGGGGAACCTGAGCTACACTTGCAGAGGAACCTGAGCTACACTTACAGGGGAACCTGAGCTACACTTACAGAGGAACCTGAGCTACATTTACAGAGGAACCTGAGCTACAGTTACAGAGGAACCTGAGCTACAGTTACAGAGGAACCTGAGCTACATTTACAGAGGAACCTGAGCTACATTTACAGGGGAACCTGGCTACATTTACAGAGGAACCTGAGCTACTTTTACAGGGGAACCTGAGCTACACTTATAGGGGAACCTGAGCTACACTTGCAGAGGAACCTGAGCTACACTTACAGGGGAACCTGAGCTACACTTACAGAGGAACCTGAGCTACATTTACAGGGGAACCTGAGCTACACTTACAGAGGAACCTGAGCTACACTTACAGAGGAACCTGAGCTACACTTACAGGGGAACCTGAGCTACACTTACAGAGGAACCTGAGCTACACTTACAGGGGAACCTGAGCTACACTTACAGTGGAACCTGAGCTACACTTACAGAGGAACCTGAGCTACACTTACAGAGGAACCTGAGCTACACTTACAGAGGAACCTGAGTTACATTTACAGAGGAACCTGAGCTACATTTACAGGGGAACCTGGCTACACTTACAGGGGAACCTGAGCTACACTTACAGAGGAACCTGAGCTACACTTACAGGGGAACCTGAGCTACACTTACAGAGGAACCTGAGCTACACTTACAGAGGAACCTGAGCTACATTTACAGAGGAACCTGAGCTACACTTACAGAGGAACCTGAGCTACACTTACAGAGGAACCTGAGCTACAGTTACAGGGGAACCTGAGCTACAGTTACAGAGGAACCTGAGCTACACTTACAGAGGAACCTGAGCTACATTTACAGAGGAACCTGAGCTACATTTACAGAGGAACCTGAGCTACAGTTACAGGGGAACCTGAGCTACAGTTACAGAGGAACCTGAGCTACATTTACAGAGGAACCTGAGCTACATTTACAGAGGGACCTGAGCGACATTTACAGAGGAACCTGAGCTACATTTACAGGGGAACCTGGCTACACTTACAGGGGAACCTGAGCTACACTTACAGAGGAACCTGAGCTACACTTACAGAGGAACCTGAGCTACACTTACAGAGGAACCTGAGTTACATTTACAGAGGAACCTGAGCTACATTTACAGGGGAACCTGGCTACACTTACAGGGGAACCTGAGCTACACTTACAGAGGAACCTGAGCTACACTTACAGGGGAACCTGAGCTACACTTACAGAGGAACCTGAGCTACACTTACAGAGGAACCTGAGCTACATTTACAGAGGAACCTGAGCTACACTTACAGAGGAACCTGAGCTACACTTACAGAGGAACCTGAGCTACAGTTACAGGGGAACCTGAGCTACAGTTACAGAGGAACCTGAGCTACACTTACAGAGGAACCTGAGCTACATTTACAGAGGAACCTGAGCTACATTTACAGAGGAACCTGAGCTACAGTTACAGGGGAACCTGAGCTACAGTTACAGAGGAACCTGAGCTACATTTACAGAGGAACCTGAGCTACATTTACAGAGGGACCTGAGCGACATTTACAGAGGAACCTGAGCTACATTTACAGGGGAACCTGGCTACACTTACAGGGGAACCTGAGCTACACTTACAGAGGAACCTGAGCTACATTTACAGAGTAGATGGAAAGCCAGGCTCTTCAGTCAGAGGCCCAGGGCCGAACCAGACCCCTTGGGCCATTTTAGTGGCCTTTGAGCATTCTACCAGTACTTTAAGAAACGACCCACACAGCTGACTAAAGAACGTTCATGTATTATATCATTAATTATCTGCTTCGTTAGTCCCTGGATTACCCTCAGGGTGTTTCCAGTTGTTCCTGTCTATCCAGATCTTCTCAGCCCTGCCTAAGACATGAGTGCTCTCCTCCAGTGTGGACCAGGGACAGACTCCAGCACCTGGGACACACAGCCACACAACACTGCTGTTTCAGCTCACAAGAAGACAAAACCCAGACAGAGAGAACAGGACCCACTATGAACAGAGAGGGATGTGTTTCTATCCGAGCTCACACTGGAGCCAGAGGAGCTACGTCAGGACAGCTGTGCTAACGTTGATACACATGTGATTCTCCAGCCCCAGTGTTTGCTGGGAGACCATGCTAGAGCATCCTCACACTAGGGGCAAAGATGTCCCACCATTTTAGAATGGCAAAGAGTTAAATCAGCATCACAGCGCCCCCACCCTGTGATCAAGTAGCAGGGCGTGTCAGTGACAGACTCTTCGGGAATGTTCAGTATGAAGGTGTGGCGTTGGACTGAACATCACCTTGTTTACACAGACCGCCGTAGGATAGGTCGACATGAATCCAGACTGTTCACACTGAACCTACAGCACTCTGATTTATGAAACCTCAAATTAACCAGAGAAAGACCAGCCCAGATCCAGAACTCAGAGTCACTCTGATGACCACTCAACAGATCTTTGTTTTTTCTTATTTTTGATTAAATTATTTATTAATCTTTGATTGTTCTACATATATATATTTTTTTTCTTTTTTTGGTACATTTTATGTTTCCCTGTTTTAAATTATTTCCATTTTCAAATGTTCTCTCTCTGACTCACAACCATTCTTGGCTCTATGTTTTTCCCCGTATATTTTTAATGTCATTTCTGTCGATACCTGAGACCAGTATTTCAAAGCATCTGTTTATAGTGTTCATTCTTGTTTATAGATATTCATATACTCAGCTCACCTGCAGGGGGCGCTGATGTTGCACTGTCTGACTCAGACACACCAAAGAAGAAGAAACAAGTGTTCCAGATGTCGATCCACAAATGCGTAAACGTCTTCATTTTAACTTTTGACTTTGAAAGTGAAGTTTAATTTTAAATCTCAAGTTTTATCAGCCTTAGAAAATTATTTGAATGATATTGATGTTAAACCCTTTAGATCCATATATGGTCATTTCTGGAGACTTCCTTCACACCTCTGAAGAACGTTCATCCTTAGAAACTTTATGATTTCAATGATTTTGTCCCACTGAACATATCATTTACCAGTACTTCTTTAAATCAGGATTTACTGCTGGCCCTTTGAGGACAGGGCTCTTTTGTTCCAGACCAGGAAGTCAAAGACCTGAAACTCTGATCAGGGTCCAATCAAAACCTGGTCTCTGTTTGTGTTTCTGTCCCTCTGGTTTCATCTCAAAGAGAGACAAAAGAGTCAAAATTTAAATAATTAAAAGATCAATAAAGTGGAGATAAATAAGGCCACTCACCATGGCTATGCTGCTGCTGCTTCGCCGTCTCCTCTGACACTGACGAGTCTGAAAAAAGCAGGAGAAGAAAACATCACAGGGCGTGGTAGGCGAGTCCCGACTCGACAAACAACCCGACCAGGATCAGACGGCCCACATTCACCTGAACACAGGTTTCACAGAGCGGGTCACATGACAGCGTCTCATTGGTCACATTCACTGAATAAACCGGAGAGGATCAGTGAGATTCCTGCAGCATGAGTCTGAGTAATGTGATGCTGTAGGATGGAGGGTTTTATTAGAGTCAGAGCAGAGGGAGGATTATTACAGAGGGATGAAGCCTGCCGTTGGTTCATGCAGGACATAATAGTCATACACCTGTGATCAGCTCCTACAGCCAATCACAGCTCTTTCTCTCAACACAGCGGTGGATTTAAATATGGAGATATCTCACTAGTCCCTGATGCATTAATGCTGATGGACCTCCACCCCAGCCTCCTCCTCTATAGACTAAAGCTCCACCTCCTCCACCCCAGCCTCCTCCTCTATAGACTAAAGCTCCACCTCCTCCACCCCAATAGACTAAAGCTCCACCTCCTCCACCCCAGCCTCCTCCTCTATAGACTAAAGCTCCACCTCCTCCACCCCAATAGACTAAAGCTCCACCTCCTCCACCCCAGCCTCCTCCTCTATAGACTAAAGCTCCACCTCCTCCACCCCAGCCTCCTCCTCTATAGACTAAAGCTCCACCTCCTCCACCCCAGCCTCCTCCTTTATAGAATAAAGCTCCACCTCCTCCACCCCAGCCTCCTCCTCTATAGACTAAAGCTCCACCTCCTCCACCCCAGCCTCCTCCTTTATAGACTAAAGCTCCACCTCCTCCACCCCAGCCTCCTCCTTTATAGACTAAAGCTCCACCTCCTCCACCCCAGCCTCCTCCTCTATAGACTAAAGCTCCACCTCCTCCACCCCAGCCTCCTCCTTTATAGACTAAAGCTCCACCTCCTCCACCCCAGCCTCCTCCTCTATAGACTAAAGCTCCACCTCCTCCACCCCAGCCTCCTCCTCTATAGACTAAAGCTCCACCTCCTCCACCCCAGCCTCCTCCTCTATAGACTAAAGCTCCACCTCCTCCACCCCAATAGACTAAAGCTCCACCTCCTCCACCCCAGCCTCCTCCTCTATAGACTAAAGCTCCACCTCCTCCACCCCAGCCTCCTCCTCTATAGACTAAAGCTCCACCTCCTCCACCCCAGCCTCCTCCTTTATAGACTAAAGCTCCACCTCCTCCACCCCAGCCTCCTCCTCTATAGACTAAAGCTCCACCTCCTCCACCCCAGCCTCCTCCTTTATAGACTAAAGCTCCACCTCCTCCACCCCAGCCTCCTCCTCTATAGACTAAAGCTCCACCTCCTCCACCCCAGCCTCCTCCTCTATAGACTAAAGCTCCACCTCCTCCACCCCAGCCTCCTCCTCTATAGACTAAAGCTCCACCTCCTCCACCCCAGCCTCCTCCTCTATAGACTAAAGCTCCACCTCCTCCACCCCAGCCTCCTCCTCTATAGACTAAAGCTCCACCTCCTCCACCCCAGCCTCCTCCTCTATAGACTAAAGCTCCACCTCCTCCACCCCAGCCTCCTCCTCTATAGACTAAAGCTCCACCTCCTCCACCCCAGCCTCCTCCTCTATAGACTAAAGCTCCACCTCCTCCACCCCAGCCTCCTCCTCTATAGACTAAAGCTCCACCTCCTCCACCCCAGCCTCCTCCTTTATAGACTAAAGCTCCACCTCCTCCACCCCAGCCTCCTCCTTTATAGACTAAAGCTCCACCTCCTCCACCCCAGCCTCCTCCTCTATAGACTAAAGCTCCACCTCCTCCACCCCAGCCTCCTCCTCTATAGACTAAAGCTCCACCTCCTCCACCCCAATAGACTAAAGCTCCACCTCCTCCACCCCAGCCTCCTCCTCTATAGACTAAAGCTCCACCTCCTCCACCCCAGCCTCCTCCTCTATAGACTAAAGCTCCACCTCCTCCACCCCAGCCTCCTCCTTTATAGACTAAAGCTCCACCTCCTCCACCCCAGCCTCCTCCTCTATAGACTAAAGCTCCACCTCCTCCACCCCAGCCTCCTCCTTTATAGACTAAAGCTCCACCTCCTCCACCCCAGCCTCCTCCTTTATAGACTAAAGCTCCACCTCCTCCACCCCAGCCTCCTCCTTTATAGACTAAAGCTCCACCACCTCCACCCCAGCCTCCTCCAAAATATACTAAAGCTCCACCTCCTCCACCCCAATAGACTAAAGCTCCACCTCCTCCACCCCAGCCTCCTCCTCTATAGACTAAAGCTCCACCTCCTCCACCCCAGCCTCCTCCTCTATAGACTAAAGCTCCACCTCCTCCACCCCAGCCTCCTCCTCTATAGACTAAAGCTCCACCTCCTCCTCTATAGACTAAAGCTCCACCTCCTCCACCCCAGCCTCCTCCTCTATAGACTAAAGCTCCACCTCCTCCACCCCAGCCTCCTCCTCTATAGACTAAAGCTCCACCTCCTCCACCCCAGCCTCCTCCTTTATAGACTAAAGCTCCACCTCCTCCACCCCAGCCTCCTCCTTTATAGACTAAAGCTCCACCTCCTCCACCCCAGCCTCCTCCTTTATAGACTAAAGCTCCACCTCCTCCACCCCAGCCTCCTCCTTTATAGACTAAAGCTCCACCTCCTCCACCCCAGCCTCCTCCTCTATAGACTAAAGCTCCACCTCCTCCACCCCAGCCTCCTCCTTTATAGACTAAAGCTCCACCTCCTCCACCCCCGCCTCCTCCTCTATAGACTAAAGCTCCACCTCCTCCACCCCAGCCTCCTCCTCTGTAGACTAAAGCTCCACCTCCTCCACCCCAGCCTCCTCCTCTATAGACTAAAGCTCCACCTCCTCCACCCCAATAGACTAAAGCTCCACCTCCTCCACCCCAGCCTCCTCCTCTATAGACTAAAGCTCCACCTCCTCCACCCCAGCCTCCTCCTCTATAGACTAAAGCTCCACCTCCTCCACCCCAGCCTCCTCCTTTATAGACTAAAGCTCCACCTCCTCCACCCCAGCCTCCTCCTTTATAGACTAAAGCTCCACCTCCTCCACCCCAGCCTCCTCCTTTATAGACTAAAGCTCCACCTCCTCCACCCCAGCCTCCTACTTTATAGACTAAAGCTCCACCTCCTCCACCCCAGCCTCCTCCTCTATAGACTAAAGCTCCACCTCCTCCACCCCAGCCTCCTCCTCTATAGACTAAAGCTCCACCTCCTCCACCCCAATAGACTAAAGCTCCACCTCCTCCACCCCAGCCTCCTCCTCTATAGACTAAAGCTCCACCTCCTCCACCCCAGCCTCCTCCTCTATAGACTAAAGCTCCACCTCCTCCACCCCAGCCTCCTCCTTTATAGACTAAAGCTCCACCTCCTCCACCCCAGCCTCCTACTTTATAGACTAAAGCTCCACCTCCTCCACCCCAGCCTCCTCCTCTATAGACTAAAGCTCCACCTCCTCCACCCCAGCCTCCTCCTCTATAGACTAAAGCTCCACCTCCTCCACCCCAGCCTCCTCCCTCTATAGACTATAGCTCCACCTCCTCCACCCCAGCCATCTCCTTTATAGGCTAAAGCTCCACCTCCTCCACCCCAGCCTCCTCCCTCTATAGACTAAAGCTCCACCTCCTCCACCCCAGCCTCCTCCCTCTATAGACTAAAGCTCCACCTCCTCCACCCCAGCCTCCTCCTTTATAGACTAAAGCTCCACCTCCTCCACCCCAGCCTCCTCCTCTATAGACTAAAGCTCCACCTCCTCCACCCCAGCCTCCTCCTCTATAGACTAAAGCTCCACCTCCTCCACCCCAGCCTCCTACTTTATAGACTAAAGCTCCACCTCCTCCACCCCAGCCTCCTCCTTTATAGACTAAAGCTCCACCTCCTCCACCCCAGCCTCCTCCTCTATAGACTAAAGCTCCACCTCCTCCACCCCAGCCTCCTCCTCTATAGACTAAAGCTCCACCTCCTCCACCCCAATAGACTAAAGCTCCACCTCCTCCACCCCAGCCTCCTCCTCTATAGACTAAAGCTCCACCTCCTCCACCCCAGCCTCCTCCTCTATAGACTAAAGCTCCACTTCCTCCACCCCAGCCTCCTCCTCTATAGACTAAAGCTCCACCTCCTCCACCCCAATAGACTAAAGCTCCACCTCCTCCACCCCAGCCTCCTCCTCTATAGACTAAAGCTCCACCTCCTCCACCCCAGCCTCCTCCTCTATAGACTAAAGCTCCACCTCCTCCACCCCAGCCTCCTACTTTATAGACTAAAGCTCCACCTCCTCCACCCCAGCCTCCTCCTCTATAGACTAAAGCTCCACCTCCTCCACCCCAGCCTCCTCCTTTATAGACTAAAGCTCCACCTCCTCCACCCCAGCCTCCTCCTTTATAGACTAAAGCTCCACCTCCTCCACCCCAGCCTCCTCCTCTATAGACTAAAGCTCCACCTCCTCCACCCCAGCCTCCTCCTTTATAGACTAAAGCTCCACCTCCTCCACCCCAGCCTCCTCCTCTATAGACTAAAGCTCCACCTCCTCCACCCCAGCCTCCTCCTCTGTAGACTAAAGCTCCACCTCCTCCACCCCAGCCTCCTCCTCTATAGACTAAAGCTCCACCTCCTCCACCCCAATAGACTAAAGCTCCACCTCCTCCACCCCAGCCTCCTCCTCTATAGACTAAAGCTCCACCTCCTCCACCCCAGCCTCCTCCTCTATAGACTAAAGCTCCACCTCCTCCACCCCAGCCTCCTCCTCAATAGACTAAAGCTCCACCTCCTCCACCCCCGCCCCCCCCTCTATAGACTAACGCTCCACCTCCTCCACCCCAGCCTCCTCCTCTATAGACTAAAGCTCCACCTCCTCCACCCCAGCCTCCTCCTCTGTAGACTAAAGCTCCACCTCCTCCACCCCAGCCTCCTCCTCTATAGACTAAAGCTCCACCTCCTCCACCCCAATAGACTAAAGCTCCACCTCCTCCACCCCAGCCTCCTCCTCTATAGACTAAAGCTCCACCTCCTCCACCCCAGCCTCCTCCTCTATAGACTAAAGCTCCACCTCCTCCACCCCAGCCTCCTCCTTTATAGACTAAAGCTCCACCTCCTCCACCCCAGCCTCCTCCTCTATAGACTAAAGCTCCACCTCCTCCACCCCAGCCTCCTCCTTTATAGACTAAAGCTCCACCTCCTCCACCCCAGCCTCCTCCTTTATAGACTAAAGCTCCACCTCCTCCACCCCAGCCTCCTCCTCTATAGACTAAAGCTCCACCTCCTCCACCCCAGCCTCCTCCTCTATAGACTAAAGCTCCACCTCCTCCACCCCAATAGACTAAAGCTCCACCTCCTCCACCCCAGCCTCCTCCTCTATAGACTAAAGCTCCACCTCCTCCACCCCAGCCTCCTCCTCTATAGACTAAAGCTCCACCTTCTCCACCCCAGCCTCCTCCTTTATAGACTAAAGCTCCACCTCCTCCACCCCAGCCTCCTCCTCTATAGACTAAAGCTCCACCTCCTCCACCCCAGCCTCCTCCTTTATAGACTAAAGCTCCACCTCCTCCACCCCAGCCTCCTCCTTTATAGACTAAAGCTCCACCTCCTCCACCCCAGCCTCCTCCTCTATAGACTAAAGCTCCACCTCCTCCACCCCAGCCTCCTCCTCTATAGACTAAAGCTCCACCTCCTCCACCCCAGCCTCCTCCTCTATAGACTAAAGCTCCACCTCCTCCACCCCAGCCTCCTCCTCTATAGACTAAAGCTCCACCTCCTCCACCCCAGCCTCCTCCTCTATAGACTAAAGCTCCACCTCCTCCACCCCAGCCTCCTCCTCTATAGACTAAAGCTCCACCTCCTCCACCCCAGCCTCCTCCTTTATAGACTAAAGCTCCACCTCCTCCACCCCAGCCTCCTCCTCTATAGACTAAAGCTCCACCTCCTCCACCCCAGCCTCCTCCTCTATAGACTAAAGCTCCACCTCCTCCACCCCAGCCTCCTCCTATATAGACTAAAGCTCCACCTCCTCCACCCCAGCCTCCTCCTTTATAGACTAAAGCTCCACCTCCTCCACCCCAGCCTCCTCCTCTATAGACTAAAGCTCCACCTCCTCCACCCCAGCCTCCTCCTCTATAGACTAAAGCTCCACCTCCTCCACCCCAATAGACTAAAGCTCCACCTCCTCCACCCCAGCCTCCTCCTCTATAGACTAAAGCTCCACCTCCTCCACCCCAGCCTCCTCCTCTATAGACTAAAGCTCCACTTCCTCCACCCCAGCCTCCTCCTCTATAGACTAAAGCTCCACCTCCTCCACCCCAATAGACTAAAGCTCCACCTCCTCCACCCCAGCCTCCTCCTCTATAGACTAAAGCTCCACCTCCTCCACCCCAGCCTCCTCCTCTATAGACTAAAGCTCCACCTCCTCCACCCCAGCCTCCTCCTTTATAGACTAAAGCTCCACCTCCTCCACCCCAGCCTCCTCCTCTATAGACTAAAGCTCCACCTCCTCCACCCCAGCCTCCTCCTTTATAGACTAAAGCTCCACCTCCTCCACCCCAGCCTCCTCCTTTATAGACTAAAGCTCCACCTCCTCCACCCCAGCCTCCTCCTCTATAGACTAAAGCTCCACCTCCTCCACCCCAGCCTCCTCCTTTATAGACTAAAGCTCCACCTCCTCCACCCCAGCCTCCTCCTCTATAGACTAAAGCTCCACCTCCTCCACCCCAGCCTCCTCCTCTGTAGACTAAAGCTCCACCTCCTCCACCCCAGCCTCCTCCTCTATAGACTAAAGCTCCACCTCCTCCACCCCAATAGACTAAAGCTCCACCTCCTCCACCCCAGCCTCCTCCTCTATAGACTAAAGCTCCACCTCCTCCACCCCAGCCTCCTCCTTTATAGACTAAAGCTCCACCTCCTCCACCCCAGCCTCCTCCTCTATAGACTAAAGCTCCACCTCCTCCACCCCAGCCTCCTCCTTTATAGACTAAAGCTCCACCTCCTCCACCCCAGCCTCCTACTTTATAGACTAAAGCTCCACCTCCTCCACCCCAGCCTCCTCCTCTATAGACTAAAGCTCCACCTCCTCCACCCCAGCCTCCTCCTCTATAGACTAAAGCTCCACCTCCTCCACCCCAATAGACTAAAGCTCCACCTCCTCCACCCCAGCCTCCTCCTCTATAGACTAAAGCTCCACCTCCTCCACCCCAGCCTCCTCCTCTATAGACTAAAGCTCCACCTCCTCCACCCCAGCCTCCTCCTTTATAGACTAAAGCTCCACCTCCTCCACCCCAGCCTCCTCCTCTATAGACTAAAGCTCCACCTCCTCCACCCCAGCCTCCTCCTTTATAGACTAAAGCTCCACCTCCTCCACCCCAGCCTCCTACTTTATAGACTAAAGCTCCACCTCCTCCACCCCAGCCTCCTCCTCTATAGACTAAAGCTCCACCTCCTCCACCCCAGCCTCCTCCTCTATAGACTAAAGCTCCACCTCCTCCACCCCAGCCTCCTCCTCTATAGACTAAAGCTCCACCTCCTCCACCCCAGCCTCCTCCTCTATAGACTAAAGCTCCACCTCCTCCACCCCAGCCTCCTCCTCTATAGACTAAAGCTCCACCTCCTCCACCCCAGCCTCCTCCTCTATAGACTAAAGCTCCACCTCCTCCACCCCAGCCTCCTCCTTTATAGACTAAAGCTCCACCTCCTCCACCCCAGCCTCCTCCTCTATAGACTAAAGCTCCACCTCCTCCACCCCAGCCTCCTCCTGTATAGACTAAAGCTCCACCTCCTCCACCCCAGCCTCCTCCTCTATAGACTAAAGCTCCACCTCCTCCACCCCAGCCTCCTCCTTTATAGACTAAAGCTCCACCTCCTCCACCCCAGCCTCCTCCTTTATAGACTAAAGCTCCACCTCCTCCACCCCAGCCTCCTCCTCTATAGACTAAAGCTCCACTTCCTCCACCCCAGCCTCCTCCTCTATAGACTAAAGCTCCACCTCCTCCACCCCAATAGACTAAAGCTCCACCTCCTCCACCCCAGCCTCCTCCTCTATAGACTAAAGCTCCACCTCCTCCACCCCAATAGACTAAAGCTCCACCTCCTCCACCCCAGCCTCCTCCTCTATAGACTAAAGCTCCACCTCCTCCACCCCAGCCTCCTCCTTTATAGACTAAAGCTCCACCTCCTCCACCCCAGCCTCCTCCTCTATAGACTAAAGCTCCACCTCCTCCACCCCAGCCTCCTCCTCTATAGACTAAAGCTCCACCTCCTCCACCCCAGCCTCCTCCTCTATAGACTAAAGCTCCACCTCCTCCACCCCAGCCTCCTCCTTTATAGACTAAAGCTCCACCTCCTCCACCCCAGCCTCCTCCTCTATAGACTAAAGCTCCACCTCCTCCACCCCAGCCTCCTCCTCTATAGACTAAAGCTCCACCTCCTCCACCCCAGCCTCCTCCTCTATAGACTAAAGCTCCACCTCCTCCACCCCAGCCTCCTCCTCTATAGACTAAAGCTCCACCTCCTCCACCCCAGCCTCCTCCTTTATAGACTAAAGCTCCACCTCCTCCACCCCAGCCTCCTCCTCTATAGACTAAAGCTCCACCTCCTCCACCCCAGCCTCCTCCTCTATAGACTAAAGCTCCACCTCCTCCACCCCAGCCTCCTCCTTTATAGACTAAAGCTCCACCTCCTCCACCCCAGCCTCCTCCTCTATAGACTAAAGCTCCACCTCCTCCACCCCAGCCTCCTCCTCTATAGACTAAAGCTCCACCTCCTCCACCCCAGCCTCCTCCTTTATAGACTAAAGCTCCACCTCCTCCCCAGCCTTTTGGGGACCCCTATGGGTCCAGTTTTGGCCCAGAAAGCTCTCCCTTTTACACCCCTTTTATTGACGGCCCTGCTGATACTGCTGAACAGGATCCGAGGTCTACTTCTGGTCTAGAGAGAGTAGAGGATCCACCTCTGACTTCTTCGGGGGTGGGGAAGGGCTTAAGCTCTTTTCACGCCGCCGCGCGGCAACTCGCCGCCTCCAGTCATTGTAATGAGGGACGGGCGGCAGACGGGTAGCGGTTTTAACCGCGGCGGTAGGGCCCAGAAGCGGTTGCCGCCCACGTGATTGCGCACAAATTTTGCCCTGCCACTCAGAGTTCGGCTTGTTGAACTTTCTGGCAGCAGCCAAGGAGGGAGAGAACCCGGAAAAAGCAGGCTTCAGCAAACAATGGAGGAGCTCATAATGCTGGTGTATCATGAAGGAGCTCTACAACACGGCTACCGTCCTACAAAGACATCTACAAGAAAAACTGTGGAACCAACCATTGAAACGTATTTTCTGGGGGGAATTATTTTGATGACGGAACCGTATTTTTCCCTTTGTTTTATAGCACATTATACATGTTCATATACGGAGATTGTGAGGTACTCTACGTGTTTTTGGGGAGGGGTGTGTGATGGACTTGTGGGCGGGCTCTGCTGTGACGTTCACCGAAGCACCTCTACGTCATTGCTGCCTCGTACCTGGTCCAGGTTTATCATCAGTCTGGTCCTGATGAAGGTCTATCATCAGTCTGGATCTGGTCCAGGTCTCTGTCCTCTCTAAAGGTCTCATGGTCATCCGTGCTGGGTCTTTATCTAAACCAGATCAGACAGTCTAGACCGGCCCCCTTTAGAAAGTGTCATAAACAAAAATAAAATCCTGATCTGGATCTGTTGGAGGAGCTTGTGGTCGGACTAGTTGAGAGGGGAATTACTGCCACCTAGTGTCAGCAGACACACACCACAGAGTCCTGGGGGGGGGGGGTAGTCATGTGACCGTAAACAGCTGAACTGAATCACAGACAGACTAAAGAACAGACAGGTTTAGTCTACAGCTCCTCTCAGAGGGACCGTTAACATCTGCAATAAAACTGGACTAAAGGAACCGACTTCCTGTTTGTCTCCAGGGTTGGACTGTTAGAGACACAGGGAGAGGGAAAAGAGAGAAACACCGCAGAGACCACAGACAATAATAAAGGAACATACCTGAGAACACCTGAGAGCAGCCACCAGAGAAACTGGAGACACCAGAGCCCCGCCCTGACCACACCCACAGTGAGTCAGAGGATTTGGGCTGGTTGCCGGGTAAACTTTGTTTACAAAAGCTGATTGTTCAAAGACACCAAATCACAATAGACCTACGATGTGTGTTTTATAATGTGTTACTATGGAAACAACAGAGGGGAGGCCCTCCATCTATTTATGGTCAGGAATGCGTGTATGTGGCTGCATTTAGTGGATCAATAATATGGAGAAACAGCAGAGAAACACTGATATTTAACCTCAGAGGACTCATTATTCACATTTAAGAAGACTTTTATAGACAGCACAGATCAGTCAGGGTTTAACCTGAAGAGTCTGTGTATTGAGCGTAAAGCTAAGTCTGTTTTACTCTTTCTTGGACAGAATTGACTATATTTTTTATCCCGACCTATTAGAGAGCACAGCTGTAGTATCAGTGACGTAAATGTATTCATATTAACTGTTTTAAATGTTTAGTGACTGCATCTTTAGTGTCATTGACCAGCAGGGGGCAGCAGAGGTTCATTCAGCCTTCAGACACATGGAGGCACTGCTGAACTAAAAACCCTCTGAGGCTGTGGCACTTCCTGTCCCGTTTTTCACATTAAAAGCCCAGACTGTGGTTTTATTTTTGGACTGCAGACTGGGATAATCCCCACTGAGCTGCTGACCTCCACACAACAACAGAGTCCTCAAACACTGGGGGGGGGGGGGGTGTTAGTGTTTCAGTGTTTGTTGGACAGAGGGCTTTTGTTGTGAAGAGAACAAAGACGTTTGTGAATTTTGTGCTTCCTGTTGCGTTCATGTGTTCTTTAGTTTCAGACACCCGTAGCCCTGGTTGGAGGAAAACCAGAGTCAGCTTACAGAGCTGGTCCGGAGCACAGTCAGCAGGCGAGGAGTATTCAGCCGTGCTACAGATCTGTGAAGTCAGCTCTAAACTCTCCTGTCTCTTTACACAGCGCTGTATCTGAGCAGAGCAGTCCCTCCTCTTCCTCTGGGCCGTAGACGTCGAGGTTAGAGTCTGTGAAATAATTAAAACATTAATAGCCACAGAAGGGGGGTCAAACGTTAACCCGAACCAGGGCTGGCTCCTCCCATTTCCTCTTCTTGGAGGATTCACAGTAATGCTTCATCCCTCCATCTTTAAAGAAACACAGAAACACCAACAACTGTCCCTCATGTTGACTGTCCACTGTTGACAACTTAAGGAAAAGTGGGTGGAGCTGCTGAGGTGCTCCTCCCCAGCTCCACCCACCTTTCCAAAACGTTACAACTGAGGCCTACTATTTTGAAAAAATGAAGGAAAAAGGCCCTAAAAATCCCACGCTTCATAAAAATTCCATCCTTGCCTACAATAATGATGTCATCTTCTAAAGTCTTTGAACATTCCATCCTTGCCTACAATAATGATGTCATCCTCTAAAGTCTTTGAACATTCCATCCTTGCCTACAATAATGATGTCATCCTCTAAAGCCTTTAAACAATCCATCCTTGCCTACAGTAATGATGTCATCCTCTAAAGCCTTTAAACAATCCATCCTTGCCTACAGTAATGATGTCATCCTCTAAAGTCTTTAAAACATTCCATCCTTGCCAACAATAATGTCGTCATCCTCTAATCTTTAAAACATTCCATCCCATCCGTCAGTAATGATGTCATCCTCTAAAGTCTTTAAACATTCCATCCTTGCCTACAATAATGATGTCATTCTCTAAAGTCTTTAAAACATTCCATCCTTGCCTACAATAATGATGTCATTCTCTAAAGTCTTTAAAACATTCCATCCTTGCCTTCAATAATGATGTCATCCTCTAAAGTCATTAAAACATTCCATCCTTGCCTACAATAATGATGTCATCCTCTAGAGTCTTTAAAACATTCCATCCTTGCCTTCAATAATGATGTCATCTTCTAATCTTTAAAATATTCCATCCCATCCATCAGTAATGATGTCATCCTCTAAAGTATTTAAAACATTCCATCCTTGCCAACAATAATGATGTCATCCTCTAATCTTAAAAACATTCCATCCCATCCGTCAGTAATGATGTCATCCTCTAAAGTCTTTAAACATTCCATCCTTGCCTACAATAATGCTGTCATCCTCTAAAGTCTTTAAAACATTCCATCCTTGCCTACAATAATGATGTCATCCTCTAAAGTCATTAAAACATTCCATCCTTGCCTTCAATAATGATGTCATCCTCTATAGCCTTTAAAACATTCCATCCTTGCCAACAATAATGTCATCCTCTAAAGTCTTTAAAACATTCCATCCTTGCCAACAATAATGATGTCATCCTCTAAAGTCATTAAAACATTCCATCCTTGCCAACAATAATGATGTCATCCTCGAAAGCCTTTAAAACATTCCAGCCTTGCCTACAATAATGATGTCATCCTCTAAAACCTTTAAAACATTCCAGCCTTGCCTACAATAATGATGTCATCCACTAAAGCCTTTAAAACATTCCAGCCTTGCCAACAATATTGATGTCCCTCCTGTCCTCCCCCTGGTCTCTCCGTCCCTCCTGTCCTCCCCCTGGTCTCTCTGTCCTCCTGTCCTCCCACTGGTCTCTCTGTCCTCCTGTCCTCCCACTGGTCTCTCTGTCCTCCTGTCCTCCCACTGGTCTCCCCGTCCCTCCTGTCCTCCCCCTGGTCTCTCTGTCCTCCTGTCCTCCCCCTGGTCTCTCTGTCCTCCTGTCCTCCCACTGGTCTCTCTGTCCTCCTGTCCTCCCACTGGTCTCTCTGTCCTCCTGTCCTCCCACTGGTCTCCCCGTCCCTCCTGTCCTCCCCCCGGTCTATCCGTCCCTCTTGTCATCCCCCTGGTCTCTCTGTCCCTCCTGTCCTCCCCCTGGTCTCTCTGTCCTCCTGTCCTCCCACTGGTCTCTCTGTCCTCCTGTCCTCCCCCCGGTCTCTCCGTCCCTCTTGTCCTCCCCCCGGTCTCTCTGTCCCTCCTGTCCTCCCCCTGGTCTCTCTGTCCTCCTGTCCTCCCCCTGGTCTCTCTGTCCCTCCTGTCCTCCCCCTGGTCTCTCTGTCCGCCCGGCCTTCCCCAGGTGTCTCTGTCCTCCTGTGCGAACCCTGGTCTGTCTGTCCCTCCTGTCCTCCCCCTGGTCTCTCTGTCCCTCCTGTCCTCCCCCTGGTCTCTCTGTCCCTCCTGTCCTACCCCTGGTCTCTCTGTCCACCTGTCCTTCCCTGGTCTCTCTGTCCTCCTGTCCTCCCCCCGGTCTCTCGGTCCCTCCTGTCCTCCCCCTGGTCTCTCTGTCCCTCCTGTCCTCCCCCTGGTCTCTCTGTCCTCCTGTCCTCCCACTGGTCTCTCTGTCCTCCTGTCCTCCCACTGGTCTCTCTGTCCCTCCTGTCCTCCCCCTGGTCTCTCTGTCCCTCCTGTCCTCCCCCTGGTCTCTCTGTCCCTCCTGTCCTCCCCCTGGTCTCTCTGTCCCTCCTGTCCTTCCCCTGGTCTCTCTGTCCTCCTGTCCTTCCCCTGGTCTCTCTGTCCTCCTGTCCTCCCCCTGGTCTCTCTGTCCCTCCTGTCCTCCCCCTGGTCTCTCTGTCCCTCCTGTCCTCCCCCTGGTCTCTCTGTCCTCCTGTCCTCCCACTGGTCTCTCTGTCCGCCTGTCCACCCACAGGTCTCTCTGTCACTCCTGTCCTACCCCTGGTCTCTCTGTCCCTCCTGTCCTCCCCCTGGTCTCTCTGTCCCTCCTGTCCTCCCCCTGGTCTCTCTGTCCCTCCTGTCCTTCCCCTGGTCTCTCTGTCCTCCTGTCCTTCCCCTGGTCTCTCTGTCCTCCTGTCCTCCCCCTGGTCTCTCTGTCCCTCCTGTCCTCCCCCTGGTCTCTCTGTCCCTCCTGTCCTTCCCCTGGTCTCTCTGTCCCTCCTGTCCTCCCCCCGGTCTCTCCGTCCCTCCTGTCCTTCCCCTGGTTCTGTCTGTCCTCCTGTCCTTCCAGAAGGACAGGTTAGGGGGGCGGGGTTTGAATAAAGATAGATCTGGTTCTATGAACTGATGTC
The DNA here is from genome assembly GCF_018320785.1 of Cheilinus undulatus. Lineage (NCBI taxonomy): Eukaryota > Metazoa > Chordata > Actinopteri > Labriformes > Labridae > Cheilinus > Cheilinus undulatus. The sequence goes on from NC_054882.1 coordinate 660,486, forward strand.
AGAGTTATTTATAGAAATACAGAGAGGATTATTCTAGAAGAACCTAATAACAGAAGAACGTGAGTATTGATCAGACTGAGCCTGCAACAGCAAACAGAGCCATCATGGCGGTGAGTGATGACATCACAGCGACCTCTGTAAACACCGCCATGAGCTGTTTATGTGTGGGCGGGTCTGAAAGAAATACGGAGACAGAGACCTGATACAGATGTAGTCTAGAGAAAACAGAGACCTGATAAAGATCTAGTGATGATGGCGCTGCCACAGAGCTCCGCCCCCTCCATGTCTGTACTTTATTAACCCCACAGTGATGATGGCACTGTCACGGCGTGTGATTTGGAGTCTGTTAGAGAGACACGGTGGATAGAGGAGGAAGTGACACTAAGCGTAAATTGGTGCACATGCTCAGTGGGCTCTACAGTAAGGCGTCAGGTGGATTTACGGCTGCAGAGAGAGAGAGGTGAATTAGAGCTTCATGTTCAGAGTCAGGGTGAGTAATGAGCTCAGAGCACAGAAGGAAAAATAGATAGATAGATAAACTTTATTGTCCCATTCAGGAAATTTGTCTTAGACAGCGGTGCTACTGGCTAAGGGCACGATATACATAAAAAAAAAAAAACACCAGACAACATAAACAGTTACATTTGCAAAAGGTGGGCGACAAACATGGTCAGTAGTAATTACACTAGAAAATTAAAGTGCAGTGTTCATTCTAATAATCAGTGAGAATAGTAAAAACAAGTTAAAATGGTTGAATAATGACGAGAATAAAAACATGGATAAAAAGAATGAGTAAAACATGGATAAAGAGGAATAGTAATATCAGATAAAAGACTGGTGGCCATAGATAAGCTGAAAAATATACAAAAGCACTAAAGGTGTTTTAGACAGCAGCTCAGATAGTCGGGTTAAAGAAACCTCAGCTTTAGTTAGACCGATCAGGTTAGATGGCCTTTAAAACAACCAGCTGATCAGGACGGAGGACATCACAACTGTCTGACACAGATCTGAGGCCGAGGTCCGTCCAGAGCTTGTTTTAGTCCCTGGATTAAGGACTAAAGCCCAAAGACATTCATAAGACACGTTCAAAGACTAGGACTAGATGAAACAACGGTCACTAGACAAGAACGTCTGAATCATTTAAACTCAGGATCGATGTAACAGAAGCTCTGAAATAAAACCGTCTGAAACTGATGGCTGACTCAGATTAAACTCTCAGACTGTGTGCTAATCTGATGTTTACCTACAGACGGCTAATCTGGATTAATCTGATTAACGGACACAGCTCATCACTTCATTAGGGTCAGAAAGGGACACGTCTGAGGGAAACCCTCCTCACCAGGTCAACCCAACAATGGCCAACTGTGGCCAACAATAGCCAACTGTGGCCAACAACGACTGACTGTGGCCAACAATGACCGACTGTGGCCAACAATAACCAATTTTGGCCAACAATGACCAGCTGTGGCCAACAATGACCGCCTGTGGCCAACAATGACCAACTGTGGCCAACAACGACCGACTGTGGCCAACAATGACCGACTGTGGCCAACAATGACCGACTATGGCCAACAACGGCCAACTGTGGCCAACAATGACCGACTGTGGCCAACAATAACCAACTCTGGCCAACAACGACCGACTGTGGCCAACAATGACCGACTGTGGCCAACAATGAACGACTGTAGCCAACAACGACCGACTATGGCCAACAATGACCGACTATGGCCAACAATGACCGACTGTGGCCAACAACAACCGACTGTGGCCAACAATGACCGACTATGGCCAACAATGAACGACTGTAGCCAACAACGACCGACTATGGCCAACAATGACCAACTGTGGCCAACAACGACCGACTGTGGCCAACAATGACCGACTGTGGCCAACAATGACCAACTATGGCCAACAACGGCCAACTGTGGCCAACAATGACCAACTGTGGCCAACAATGACCGACTGTGGCCAACAACGGCCAACTGTGGCCAACAATGACCGACTGTGGCCAACAATAACCAACTCTGGCCAACAACGACTGACTGTGGCCAACAATGACCGACTGTGGCCAACAATGAACGACTGTAGCCAACAACGACCGACTATGGCCAACAATGACCGACTGTGGCCAACAATGACCGACTGTGGCCAACAACAACCGACTGTGGCCAACAATGACCGACTATGGCCAACAATGAACGACTGTAGCCAACAACGACCGACTATGGCCAACAATGACCAACTGTGGCCAACAACGACCGACTGTGGCCAACAATGACCGACTGTGGCCAACAATGACCGACTATGGCCAACAACGGCCAACTGTGGCCAACAATGACCAACTGTGGCCAACAATGACCGACTGTGGCCAACAACGGCCAACTGTGGCCAACAATGACCGACTGTGGCCAACAATGACCAACTCTGGCCAACAACGACTGACTGTGGCCAACAATGAACGACTATGGCCAACAATGGCCAACTCTGGCTAACAATGTCCAACTGTGGCCAACGATGACCGACTGTGGCCAACAATGGCCAACTCTGGCCAACAATGACCGACTATGGCCAACAACGGCCAACTGTGGCCAACAATGACCAACTGTGGCCAACAATGACCGACTGTGGCCAACAATGTCCGACTGTGGCCAACAATGGCCAACTGTGGCCAACAATGACCGACTGTGGCCAACAATGGCCAACTCTGGCCAACAATGGCCGACTGTGGCCAACAACGACCGACTGTGGCCAACAGCGACCGACTGTGGCCAACAATAACCAACTCTGGCCAACAATGGCAAACATGGAGGGAAAAGGATCCCAACATCCAAAGCTTCACCAACATTCCATCCTCTGCCTTTGATGCCATCCTTTAAAGATGATATCATCCTTTGAAGATGATGTCATCAAAACTCATAAACATTCCATCCTTAAAACCCGCCCCACCCCTACCTCTACTGTTCCAGTCTGTCAACAGACCCAGACTTGGGTACAGAATCCTGTTACTGATGTGAAAGCAGACCAGTTGGGTAGAGGGAAGGCAGGGACAGTCATGCCTAGGCTGGAATGAACCAACCACTCCTACCATGAAAACTCCCTGAGAGTGTTAGTAGCAGAGGTCACAGAGAGGCGTCCATGTTTGAACGGGGACAGACATGATAGGTCACCAGATCTATATCTGAGCGTGTCTCTGCATGTTTCTGATTATCTCACATTCCTTCAGGCATGCTTTGCTTTCATGTCCATCTCCACTGATTACTGACGGATTAAAGACTGACTGGCCCTCTTCATCACTGGTCCTGGTTTTAAACAGTCCTCTATCTTCATTAACATTCTCCTCTCTCTTTTTCTCTGTGCTCCCTCACTTTGACCATTTGTCTGACCTCTGACCTCCTGCTGCTCCTCTTAGACTCCCTGGAAAGGAGGAGGAGGAGGAGGACATGATGTTTAAAGAACGATGTAGAAACAGCCACACAAACCAAGTTTTTATCTTAAATCAAAGCTTCATTGTGATTGGCTGTAGCCCTAGTATGAGCTGAGTCATAGACCAATAGGAGAGCTGCTAACAGGACAAACAGCTTCCTGACACGCTCTGAGAAAGAACAGGTCATGTGATGTAATGGTCATCAAGCCCCTCTCACTGTCCCTCATTGTTAATTTACCCAGAGTTCACACACAGTTCAGTCACAGGAGGTAAAAGGCAAAAGTAGACATCTACCTGAGGCCTCAGGCTCCAAGGGGCCTCCAGGCGTCAATAACATGTCAGGTAAACCTCGGGCATGTATCCAGAAACCTTTTCATTGACTCAGATGAATATTGATAATGGAAATAAAGAGCCCAGAGTCCACGAGACAGTATCAGAGTCTCAATGTCCTTCTACCAGCGGACGAAAATGTTCACCATTCATTATCTATTACCATTAGAAAACACAAACAATCTGTAAAGCCTTTAGAACATTCCATCCTGCCTCCAACATCATGTCATCTAAAGCGTTTAGAACATTCCATCCTGCCTCCAACATGATGTCATCTAAAGCCTTTAGAACATTCCATCCTGCCTCCAACATGATGTCATCTAAAACCTTTAGAACATTCCATCCTGCTTCCAACATGATGTCATCTAAAACCTTTAGAACATTCCATCCTGCCTCCAACATGATGTCATCTAAAACCTTTAGAACATTCCATCCTGCCTCCAACATGATGTCATCTAAAACCTTTAGAACATTCCATCCTGCCTCCAACATGATGTCATCTAAAGCCTTTAGAACATTCCATCCTGCCTCCAACATGATGTCATCTAAAGCCTTTGGAACATTCCATCCTGCCTCCAACATGATGTCATCTAAAGCCTTTAGAACATTCCATCCTGCCTCCAACATGATGTCATCTAAAGCCTTTAGAACATTCCATCCTGCCTCCAACATGATGTCATCTAAAACCTTTAGAACATTCCATCCTGCCTCCAACATGATGTCATCTAAAACCTTTAGAACATTCCATCCTGCTTCCAACATGATGTCATCTAAAACCTTTAGAACATTCCATCCTGCCTCCAACATGATGTCATCTAAAGCCTTTAGAACATTCCATCCTGCCTCCAACATGATGTCATCTAAAACCTTTAGAACATTCCATCCTGCCTCCAACATCATGTCATCTAAAAGCCTTTAGAGCATTCCATCCTTGCCTCCAAACATGATGTGTTCATTAAAAGCCTTTAGAACATTCCATCCTGCCTCCAACATGATGTCATCTAAAACCTTTAGAACATTCCATCCTGCCTCCAACATCATGTCATCTAAAAGCCTTTAGAGCATTCCATCCTTGCCTCCAAACATGATGTGTTCATTAAAAGCCTTTAGAACATTCCATCCTGCTTCCAACATGATGTCATCTAAAACCTTTAGAACATTCCATCCTGCCTCCAACATGATGTCATCTAAAACCTTTAGAACATTCCATCCTGCCTCCAACATGATGTCATCTAAAGCCTTTAGAACATTCCATCCTGCCTCCAACATGATGTCATCTAAAGCCTTTAGAACATTCCATCCTGCCTCCAACATGATGTCATCTAAAGCCTTTAGAACATTCCATCCTGCCTCCAACATGATGTCATCTAAAGCCTTTAGAACATTCCATCCTGCCTCCAACATGATGTCATCTAAAACCTTTAGAACATTCCATCCTGCTTCCAACATGATGTCATCTAAAACCTTTAGAACATTCCATCCTGCCTACAACATGATGTCATCTAAAACCTTTAGAACATTCCATCCTGCCTACAACATGATGTCATCTAAAACCTTTAGAACATTCCATCCTGCCTCCAACATGATGTCATCTAAAACCTTTAGAACATTCCATCCTGCCTCCAACATGATGTCATCTAAAACCTTTAGAACATTCCATCCTGCCTCCAACATGATGTCATCTAAAACCTTTAGAACATTCCATCCTGCCTCCAACATGATGTCATCTAAAACCTTTAGAACATTCCATCCTGCTTCCAACATGATGTCATCTAAAACCTTTAGAACATTCCATCCTGCCTCCAACATGATGTCATCTAAAGCCTTTAGAACATTCCATCCTGCCTCCAACATCATGTCATCTAAAGCCTTTAGAACATTCCATCCTGCCTCCAACATGATGTCATCTAAAGCCTTTAGAACATTCCATCCTGCCTCCAACATGATGTCATCTAAAACCTTTAGAACATTCCATCCTGCCTCCAATATGATGTCATCTAAAAGCCTTTAGAGCATTCCATCCTTGCCTCCAAACATGATGTGTTCATTAAAAGCCTTTAGAACATTCCATCCTTGCCTCCAAACATGATGTCATCCTCTTAAGCCTTTAGGACATTCCATCCTTGCCTTAAATGATGATGAGTCGATATTTTATTGTCAGTGATAATCTTTACCCCTAAACAATCATGGCGGTGACCTGGAGAGGTCTGGTCCAGACCAGATGACCCCAATGACCCCTCAGAGAGACCAGTGTTGGGTCTGGGTCTCGGAGAGAGCAGGGAGGAGGAGGATGCAGATTCAGTACGAGGACAGCGGCCCCTGAGTGAATCTCTGCTGTGCTCTGGAGCCTGTAATGACCTCAGCTAATGAATATGCCTTTAACGTGCTAATGAAGCACGCTGAGTCTGTCAGCAGGTTAATGATGTCATCCATCAGACAGGTTGGTCAGAGGGCGAGAGAGGGAGGGAGAGAGAGAGAGAGAGAGAGAGAGCATCCAAACATTTATCAACTGTCTGGTTAATCCTGAAAACAAAATCAATAGAGACATCACAAACATCCCATAATAACAGGAGAAAAGAAGAAGGGCTTTAATTTTGGTACTTCCTGTCCAGACGCTGCCTTGCAGTCGATCTCTGGTTAAGGGGTCACAGAAAAGAGGTCATCAGCTGACCTTTGACACTGCCTGCAGGTTATTATGTCACTAAAAGGACTCTTAGGTATACCGGCATATGTAAATTATATGAGTGTGAGTGTGAGTGTGTGTGTGTGTGTGTGTGTGTGTGAGAGTGGGGGGGGCACAGACACAGGTGTCGTTCTACTACAATCACTGAGACACATTCAATGGCCTCAGCTGATCCTCATGTCAATAACTGTGAGACTACTAGCCTAACTGTGGGACTACTAGCCTAACTGTGGGACTACTAGCCTAACTGTGAGACTACTAGCCTAACTGTGAGACTACTAGCCTAACTGTGAGACTAGCCTAACTGTGAGACTACTAGCCTAACTGTGGGACTACTAGCCTAACTGTGAGACTACTAGCCTAACTGTGGGACTACTAGCCTAACTGTGAGACTACTAGCCTAACTGTGAGACTACTAGCCTAACTGTGAGACTACTAGCCTAACTGTGAGACTAGCCTAACTGTGAGACTACTAGCCTAACTGTGAGACTACTAGCCTAACTGTGGGACTACTAGCCTAACTGTGAGACTACTAGCCTAACTGTGGGACTACTAGCCTAACTGTGAGACTACTAGCCTAACTGTGAGACTACTAGCCTAACTGTGAGACTAGCCTAACTGTGAGACTACTAGCCTAACTGTGAGACTACTAACCTAACTGTGAGACTAGCCTAACTGTGAGACTAGCTTAACTGTGAGACTACTAGCCTAACTGTGAGACTACTAACCTAACTGTGAGACTACTAGCCTAACTGTGAGACTACTAGCCTAACTGTGAGACTAGCCTAACTGTGAGACTACTAGCCTAACTGTGAGACTACTAGCCTAACTGTGAGACTAGCCTAACTGTGAGACTAGCTTAACTGTGAGACTACTAGCCTAACTGTGAGACTACTAACCTAACTGTGAGACTACTAGCCTAACTGTGAGACTACTAGCCTAACTGTGAGACTACTAGCCTAACTGTGAGACTAGCCTAACTGTGAGACTACTAGCCTAACTGTGAGACTAGCCTAACTGTGAGACTACTAGCCTGTGAGACTAGCCTAACTGTGAGACTACTAACCTAACTGTGAGACTACTAGCCTAACTGTGAGACTACTAACCTAACTGTGAGACTACTAGCCTAACTGTGAGACTACTAACCTAACTGTGAGACTACTAACCTAACTGTGAGACTAACCTAACTGTGAGACTACTAACCTAACTGTGAGACTAGCCTAACTGTGAGACTACTAGCCTAACTGTGAGACTACTAACCTAACTGTGAGACTACTAGCCTAACTGTGAGACTACTAGCCTAACTGTGAGACTACTAACCTAACTGTGAGACTACTAGCCTAACTGTGAGACTACTAACCTAACTGTGAGACTACTAGCCTAACTGTGAGACTACTAACCTAACTGTGAGACTACTAGCCTAACTGTGAGACTAGCCTAACTGTGAGACTACTAGCCTAACTGTGAGACTAGCCTAACTGTGAGACTACTAGCCTAACTGTGAGACTACTAACCTAACTGTGAGACTACTAGCCTAACTGTGAGACTAGCCTAACTGTGAGACTACTAACCTAACTGTGAGACTACTAGCCTAACTGTGAGACTACTAACCTAACTGTGAGACTACTAGCCTAACTGTGAGACTACTTGCCTAACTGTGAGACTACTAGCCTAACTGTGAGACTACTAGCCTAACTGTGAGACTAGCCTAACTGTGAGACTACTAGCCTGTGAGACTAGCCTAACTGTGAGACTACTAACCTAACTGTGAGACTAGCCTAACTGTGAGACTACTAGCCTAACTGTGAGACTACTTGCCTAACTGTGAGACTAGCCTAACTGTGAGACTACTAGCCTAACTGTGAGACTACTTGCCTAACTGTGAGACTACTAGCCTAACTGTGAGACTACTAACCTAACTGTGAGACTAGCCTAACTGTGAGACTACTAGCCTGTGAGACTAGCCTAACTGTGAGACTACTAACCTAACTGTGAGACTAGCCTAACTGTGAGACTACTAGCCTAACTGTGAGACTAGCCTAACTGTGAGACTACTAACCTAACTGTGAGACTACTAACCTAACTGTGAGACTACTAGCCTAACTGTGAGACTACTAACCTAACTGTGAGACTACTAGCCTAACTGTGAGACTACTAGCCTAACTGTGAGACTACTAACCTAACTGTGAGACTAGCCTAACTGTGAGACTACTAGCCTAACTGTGAGACTAGCCTAACTGTGAGACTACTAACCTAACTGTGAGACTACTAACCTAACTGTGAGACTACTAGCCTAACTGTGAGACTACTAACCTAACTGTGAGACTACTAGCCTAACTGTGAGACTACTAGCCTAACTGTGAGACTACTAACCTAACTGTGAGACTACTAGCCTAACTGTGAGACTACTAACCTAACTGTGAGACTACTAGCCTAACTGTGAGACTACTAACCTAACTGTGAGACTACTAACCTAACTGTGAGACTACTAACCTAACTGTGAGACTAACCTAACTGTGAGACTACTAACCTAACTGTGAGACTAGCCTAACTGTGAGACTACTAGCCTAACTGTGAGAGTACTAACCTAACTGTGAGACTACTAGCCTAACTGTGAGACTACTAGCCTAACTGTGAGACTACTAGCCTGTGAGACTACTAGCCTAACTGTGAGACTACTAACCTAACTGTGAGACTACTAGCCTAACTGTGAGACTACTAACCTAACTGTGAGACTAGCCTAACTGTGAGACTACTAACCTAACTGTGAGACTACTAGCCTAACTGTGAGACTACTAGCCTAACTGTGAGACTACTAACCTAACTGTGAGACTACTAGCCTAACTGTGAGACTACTAACCTAACTGTGAGACTACTAGCCTAACTGTGAGACTACTAACCTAACTGTGAGACTACTAGCCTAACTGTGAGACTAGCCTAACTGTGAGACTACTAGCCTAACTGTGAGACTAGCCTAACTGTGAGACTACTAGCCTAACTGTGAGACTACTAACCTAACTGTGAGACTACTAGCCTAACTGTGAGACTAGCCTAACTGTGAGACTACTAACCTAACTGTGAGACTACTAGCCTAACTGTGAGACTACTTGCCTAACTGTGAGACTACTAGCCTAACTGTGAGACTACTAGCCTAACTGTGAGACTACTAGCCTAACTGTGAGACTAGCCTAACTGTGAGACTACTAACCTAACTGTGAGACTACTAACCTAACTGTGAGACTACTAGCCTAACTGTGAGACTACTAACCTAACTGTGAGACTACTAGCCTAACTGTGAGACTACTAGCCTAACTGTGAGACTACTAACCTAACTGTGAGACTACTAGCCTAACTGTGAGACTACTAACCTAACTGTGAGACTACTAGCCTAACTGTGAGACTACTAACCTAACTGTGAGACTACTAACCTAACTGTGAGACTACTAACCTAACTGTGAGACTAACCTAACTGTGAGACTACTAACCTAACTGTGAGACTAGCCTAACTGTGAGACTACTAGCCTAACTGTGAGACTACTAACCTAACTGTGAGACTACTAGCCTAACTGTGAGACTACTAGCCTAACTGTGAGACTACTAGCCTGTGAGACTACTAGCCTAACTGTGAGACTACTAACCTAACTGTGAGACTACTAGCCTAACTGTGAGACTACTAACCTAACTGTGAGACTAGCCTAACTGTGAGACTACTAACCTAACTGTGAGACTACTAACCTAACTGTGAGACTAACCTAACTGTGAGACTACTAACCTAACTGTGAGACTAGCCTAACTGTGAGACTACTAGCCTAACTGTGAGACTACTAACCTAACTGTGAGACTACTAGCCTAACTGTGAGACTACTAGCCTAACTGTGAGACTAGCCTAACTGTGAGACTACTAGCCTAACTGTGAGACTAGCCTAACTGTGAGACTACTAGCCTAACTGTGAGACTACTAACCTAACTGTGAGACTACTAGCCTAACTGTGAGACTAGCCTAACTGTGAGACTACTAGCCTAACTGTGAGACTACTAACCTAACTGTGAGACTACTAGCCTAACTGTGAGACTACTAACCTAACTGTGAGACTACTAGCCTAACTGTGAGACTACTAGCCTAACTGTGAGACTACTAGCCTAATTGCCTGGACCTCTGCTGGATTAGCTCAGTCACCTTGAAGGGTGAATATTTATGCAGTCACTGATTTTATATTACAGGTTTTTATTTAATGACATTAGTTTGTAGAAATCTGTTCTCACTTTGACATCAAAGAGGATTTTCGTCTGTTTTTTGTGAAAAATACAAATTATACTGACCACTAACATGAAAACATCTTCACATGAAGAAGACAGCAGGTGTACAGGTGTGCTCTACCTCTCAGAGGTAGAAAAATGTGTTCTCAGATGTTGCCATGGAGACGTGTGTATGTGTGATGTATTTTCAGCTGTGTTGTGTTCACATCCTGAAGGAAAATAGAGCGTTGGAGAGTTTAGAGCTTCATGTGGGCGTCAGCGTGGGCGAGTGAGCGTGGAGCCTGAAGACAGACGGGGTCAGTGAGAGAGATGTGACTGTCTGAGGGGATTTCACATTTTCCACATTTATCCTGGAGCAGAACTAACCCCACAACAACGACACGAAAGAAACACACAATAACAACATTTATAATCAATCTAGAATGTTCTACTATTGAGAAATTACAATAAAGTAATGTTAGGTATTATAATGTTCTATTATTAACAAATCACAATAAAATAATGTTAGGTATTATAATGTTCTATTATTAACAAATCACAATAAAATAATGTTAGGTATTATAATGTTCTATTATTAACAAATCACAATAAAATAATGTTAGGTATTATAATGTTCTATTATTAACAAATCACAATAAAATAATGTTAGGTATTATAATGTTCTATTATTAACAAATCACAATAAAATAATGTTAGGTATTATAATGTTCTATTATTAACAAATCACAATAAAATAATGTTAGGTATTATAATGTTCTATTATTGGGAAATTACAATGAAATAATGTTTACTGTTGTAATGTTCTATTAAGATATCATGATAAAATAATGTTATAGAGTTCCTCATAAATATGTTAGACATAATCCAAGTCTTGTTCCACAGTCAGACCTCAGGGACGGACTCTGATCTCCCTGTGCTCTGTTTTCTTCTGACCTAACATAAACACAGTGTGCTGAGGCTGCTTTTTGTTTTTCCTCAGGGGCCGGTCCTCCGTGGGGGGGGCCGGTCCTCTGTGGGGGGAGCCGGTCCTCCGTGGGGGGGGCCGGTCCTCCGTGGGGGGCGCCGGTCCTCCGTGGGGGGGCCGGTCCTCCGTGGGGGGAGCCGGTCCTTCGTGGGAGCGGTCGCCGTGGGGGCCGGTCCTCCGTGGGGGCCGGTCCTCCGTGGGGGAGCCGGTCGCCGTGGGGGCCGGTCCTCCGTGGGGCGGTCCTCCGTGGGGCGGTCCTCCATGGGGAGCCAGTCGCCGTGGGGCCGGTCCTCCGTGGGGGGGCCGGTCCTCCGTGGGGGGGAGCCGGTCCTTCGTGGGGGGGGCCGGTCCTCCGTGGAGGGGGCCGGTCCTCCGTGGGGGGGGACCGGTCCTTCGTGGGGGGGGCCGGTCCTCAGTGGGGGGAGCCCGGTCCTCCGTGGGGGGGGACCGGTCCTCCGTGGGGGGGGCCGGTCCTTCGTGGGGGGGGACCGGTCCTCCGTGGGGGGGGCCGGTCCTCCGTGGGGGGGGCCGGTCCTCCGTGGGGGGCCCTGGGGAGAGGAGTGGAACATTGTGATCAGAGAAGTGAGAGGTCAGGACAGACTGTCTGCTTTATTAAAGATAGAGTGTTATGTACCTTCTACTCTTCCGGGACGTTCAGGTTCTTGGTGGGACGTTTGTGTTTGACAGGATCAGAGTGGGCGACATGGTGTGTGTGTTTCTGTGTGTGACTCTAGCGGGTGTTTGTGGTGGAATTATGATGATTAATGTTTTGTCATCATAAATATGAATATAGAATAAAATGTAAAACAGAAACAGGCTGTGGAGTCGATGTGCTGAAGTGTCTGCAGTCATCATCATCTGACTGCTGCTGCTGTAGATTTATTTTTAGTTGAGGTCCTGAAGCATCTGAGGTATGTCATATATGTATGAGAAATAGGAGACTAATCAGGGCCCCCTATTGGTCTTTAGACTTCTAGTGGTTGTCATGGTAACAGCCTAAGTCACTGTGTAGACGTTATTAGACTGATGGAATTTAAAAAAATGCCGACTGTCCCTAATCAGCCACAGCATCATTCAGTCTTTGCTGTTTTTTAGATTATTAGAACCGTAGATTCACCACGAGGAGAAGGCGTCATATAAATCTACTTCATTTTAATAAAAACATGCACTACAATACCCACAATCCTCTTGTGTCACAGTGATGACTGTGATTGGTGGAGTTGCAGGCTGCTACCATGGAAGTTAACGGTGAAATAGTGGACCATGGCACCAGGTCAGCCAATAGAAAATTAACAAATAATTCAGATGCAATGCAGAGTTTCAGCCTGTAGAGGGCGGTCACTGTGAACATTTACACACTAAGGCTGAATCCCAGTTCTCCCAGAGTTGAGTTGAGGGCGTTATCTCCCTCCATTCTGAGATGTTCCTGGAGCTCCATTGGTATAGAGGGTTATCACTCAAAGAAGATGGCGGAGAAGAAATCGAGCTACAAATGTACATTTCTTTATTAGAGATCTAAACATTACCAAAATCACTCTAATATCTTAGTTTAATGTTACTTTATGGATTATTTGCCTTTTTGAAGCCTAACATTTGCTTTTATTTTTATGACCGTAAACCGTGCTGTCTCCTTTTTCTTCTCTTTCCTCTGAATCGACAGACTATGCAGTTTTGGCACATTACTGCCCTCTACAGTCTGAAATCCTAACTGCTATTAAGGGTTGTCCCATTTCTAAGTCAGAGATGGTCCTTAGACTTGGTTTAGAGGGGCGAGTTCAGACTGAGGGCTAAGGGGAGAAATGGGATTCAGCTATTTCTGACTGAATATATTTTCGGACTGAAATACTTTGTGCTAAAAAGTGAATATTGGACTCTAACTGACGATTGCTCTCAGAGTTTTACTGAACAGAGCGGTGGAGTGTACTGGTGTGTATCTGTGTGTGCTGAAGGTCACTGTGAAGGATTTCTGTTTCCTCTAACTCTGCAGTGATTTATTTCCCTGTTCCCTCTTAGCTGACAGCTGTGTGTAGTCTGTGTGTGTGTGTGTGTGTGGGTGTGTGTGTGTGTGTGTGTGTCCCTGCAGAGTCAGCCTGCCGCAGCTCAGACAAAAAAAAACGTAGGAAAACAGACGGACTAATATTAGCGCTGTGTTCAGGCTCCTCGGGAAAACTCAGCGCTGTTAATCTGATGGTTATCCCAGCCCTCATCAGCAGATCTCTGGTCTTTGTCCTCCTTTGTGTTCAGGATCAGAGGGACCCTCGCTGAACGCCGTAGGATTGGTGGGAACAGGCTGGGGTGAACGGCGAGCAGAGTCAGCAGAGCGTCAGACAGCTGATTGGTCAGCGTGATGTTAGTCACTTTATCTTCATTAAACACAAACAGGAGGACGACAGGCTGAGTGAGCAGCGCGCTAAGCATTCTGGGACATCTGCTGTCTAGGTCACCTCACCATTATAGAGAAAAGAATGTTATATAGTTCTTTTATCCCTCTATAAAGGACTGTTACAGTTCATCTATGTTAGACAGGGTTTAGATAGAGCTAAGCATTCTGGGACATCTGCTGCCTAGGTCACCTCACTATTACAGAGAAAATAAATTTTATATTTGTTCCTCTTCCCATGTTTTACTCCTCATTACAGTTTCTCTACAGCACAGAGAGGGTTGTTGTTCTGCTAGGATGGTCTAGACTGGACTAGGATGGTCTAGACTGGACTAGGAGGGACTAGACTTGACTAAATTGGACTGGACTTGACTAGGATGGACTAGACTTGACTAAATTGGACTGGACTTGACTAAACTTGACTAGACTGGACTAGGATGGACTAGATTTGACTAGGATGGACTAGACTTGACTAAACTGGATGAGGATGGACTAGACTTGACTAGACTGGACTAGGATGGACTAGACTTGACTAGACTGGACTAGACTTGACTAGACTGGACTAGAATGTACTAGACCTGACTAGAATGGACTAGACTAGGATGGATGAGACTAGACTAGGATGGACTAGATTTGACTAGGATGGACTAGGATACTACGATGGACTAGGATGGATTAGACTGGACTAGGATGGACTATGATACTAGGATGGACTAGACTTGACTAGACTGGACTAGGATGGACTAGACTTAACTAGACTGGATTAGACTTGACTAGACTGAACTAAAATGGACTAGACTTAACTAGGACACTAGGATGGACTAGAATGGACTAGACTTGACTAGGATGGACTAGACTTGAATAGGAAAATAGGATAGACTAGGATGGACTAGACTTAACTAGATTGGATTAGACTTGACTAGACTGAACTAAAATGGACTAGACTTAACTAGGACACTAGGATGGACTAGGATGGACTAGACTGGACTAGACTTGACTAGACTGGACTAGGATGGACTAGACTTGACTAGGATGGACTAGACTTGACTAAATTGGACTGGACTTGACTAAACTTGACTAGACTGGACTAGGATGGACTAGATTTGACTAGGATGGACTAGACTTGACTAAACTGGATGAGGATGGACTAGACTTGACTAGACTGGACTAGGATGGACTAGACTTGACTAGACTGGACTAGACTTGACTAGACTGGACTAGAATGTACTAGACCTGACTAGAATGGACTAGACTAGGATGGATGAGACTAGACTAGGATGGACTAGATTTGACTAGGATGGACTAGGATACTACGATGGACTAGGATGGATTAGACTGGACTAGGATGGACTATGATACTAGGATGGACTAGACTTGACTAGACTGGACTAGGATGGACTAGACTTAACTAGACTGGATTAGACTTGACTAGACTGAACTAAAATGGACTAGACTTAACTAGGACACTAGGATGGACTAGAATGGACTAGACTTGACTAGGATGGACTAGACTTGAATAGGAAAATAGGATAGACTAGGATGGACTAGACTTAACTAGATTGGATTAGACTTGACTAGACTGAACTAAAATGGACTAGACTTAACTAGGACACTAGGATGGACTAGGATGGACTAGACTGGACTAGACTTGACTAGACTGGACTAGGATGGACTAGACTTGACTAGGATGGACTAGACTTGACTAGACTGGACTAGGATGGACTAGACTTGACTAGACTGGACTAGGATGGACTAGACTTGACTAGGATGGACTAGACTTGACTAGACTGGACTAGGATGGACTAGACTTGACTAGACTGGACTAGGATGGACTAGACTTGACTAGGATGGACTAGGAAGGACTAGACTTGACTAGGATGGACTAGACTTGACTAGGATGGACTAGGAAGGACTAGACTTGACTAGACTGGACTAGGATGGACTAGACTTGACTAGGATGGACTAGGAAGGACTAGACTTGACTGTACTGACTTTACTGTAGCCAAACTGAGACAAAAACTCTGTGGACTCCTGCATTGAGGATTTGAGGTCAGAGGAAGAAGAATCAACAATGAGGTTTTCAGGTTTTCATTTAATGAAGCGTAGAAAGACTGAGCACAGAGAAGAGTCTAAAGGTTTTATTCTGTTAGAGTTAGAAATGAGCAGATTCCATCAGTGCTGACCTTTGACCTTTGATTCACACTAACAGAAAAACCTACAGGGTTAACCCAAACCTACTAACTCTGGTTCAGTTTAGAAGAATCTTTATTCACCAAACAGACGCTAAAAACTTTAAAAAAAGCACAAACGTTGGTCTGGGTTAACCCAGATTAACCTAGATTAACCCAGATTAACACAGATTAATGCAGACATCTAAAGGCTGTAGAAAAGTTGTAATGGCATCAGTGGTGGCGTTAGAGATAAAGACACGTCAGGCTGCCAGTATAAACATTATCAAAAGATCAGAGTACCTCGGTAGAGTCCACATGGACCCAGCAAATATATTAAATAGATTCATCACACTTCACTCTGACTCAGCAGAAAACACAAGCACATACAGACGCGTGGCGAGCTGAAGATCACGTGAACATAAATACAAAAGAAGGCTACGTACAAAAACAAGACACAAGGGGTTAAACGTCCATCCTCTCTGATGACCGTCAGTGCCAAAGTGCAGGAGAAAAACCCAATAAGAACCATCCAGACGACCTGCTGAAGAACCTTCAGAAGACAATCAGAGATGTCTGTAAAACTGTGAGGAACCTCCTGGAGAACCATCCAGAGGATCTACTGAAGAACCATCCCTGACCCTGGCCTACCAGGGTCAGGTCTAGGGTGACTCTGTTCTACTGTACCAAACCAGTCTGTGGAAGGTACCGTAACAGAACATGACAGGCTTTAGAAAGCTCCACAGTCACCAGGATTTCGGCTTAGGCACCTCAGCAGGTGTTGGATTTGGTTCTCAGTTCTGGCAGGTCTTAGCTCTGGTGGTTCTGGTTCTCAGTGTGGATGGGTCTTCAGACTCCTGTGGTTCTAGTTCTCAGTGTGGGCGGGTCTTGACTCACACCGTGGTCATGAGTTTGAGCGACCCCCCCCTGAAGCGGAGGATCTTCTTCTTCAGCGTGTGGGAGGCTTTTATTTTGACAAAGGCATCTGTCTGAGCTGATGTCACTTCCTGTCCAGTCGCCCTGCCTCCTGCAGCCTCTAAATGGCTCCATCCCCTACCAGCCCCGCCTCCGCCGCTCTCCTCTGTGTCACTGGTGGCGGCGCTCTCGTCCACGTACTCGTCCCCGCTGGACTCGCTGTCTCCAAAGCGGTTGGCGGTGTAGTTGGAGCGCTCGTCCTCGCTGGTGTCGGCAATGGTGGAGTGGAAGAGCGAGGCACACTCGGCCGAGTACTCAGAGTCACTTCCTGCCATGTAGGCGGAGTATGGGCTGTTCATTGGCCGTTCAGCGGAGAAGAACCTGTTACAGTGACTCAGCAGTTCCTTCCTCTGGCGCCGCTGAGCTCGCCGTAACGCCTCATCATAAGGAAGCTCAGCGGTGGTTCTTAACCGACGGTAAACGCTACGTTTGTACTTTGGTTTGGCGACGACCACGACAGGGTCACGACCGTGGTGATGGTGACCATGGTGATGTCTGTTAGCACTGTGGTGATGGTTGCCATGGTGGTGGTTCCCATGGTGACGGTGTCTATGGTGATGGTTGTTGTGGTGATGGTCTCTGGGTGAGTCCGGGGTGTGTCTGTCCAGGACTCGGCCCTCTGGGATCGGTGCAGGGAGGTGTTTGATCCTGGAGGGGGTCAGCCCTTTGACGCCCCCTGCTGCTCTTCTGGAGGCTCTGATGTGGGCGGAGCCTTTGTCCTCTGATAGGCGGGTCTTTTTAGTGCCTGACCGGAGATGTGGCCCCTCCCCTCGTCTCCGAGATGAAGGTTCACTGTATTCGGCAGTCTGACTTGTCTGCAGACCGGCGCTCTTTGCTCTGACAGCGCCGACAGCATTGATGGCGCCGACAGCCCCAGTGGCATTTCCAGTCTGACTGAGTCTGACATTCTGCTGCTGGGGGGGTGTGGCTTTAGTATCATCATTGATGCCCCGCCCCCCTGTGTCAATGAATGCAAAAATGTCGTTGTTGCCGCTGACTGATGTCTCGGTGCATCCTGTCTGCATAGATGGAGGGCTGGTGGGCGGGGCTAATGGTGTTTGTGTGATGTTTGGGGGTGGTCTTAAGAGCTGTGACTCCTCCAGAGGGGCACATGGCGCTTTGGTCTCTTTCGGGGCAGAGTTATCTTTGGGCCTGCCCAGCTCTCTCTGGTCTTTAGGCGGAGTGTCTGATGGTGGGAGGAGCCTCTGTACTGGCTGTAGGAGTGGGCTCGAGTCAATATGGCTGACGACGAGCAGAGGGCAGTCCCTGAGGAGATGATCAGGGGCGTTCTCAAAAGAGAGGCGGGGACTCTGAAGCTCCACTGTCCTCTGAGGAGACGAGATCATGGCTCCTCCCCCTCCTCCAGGAAGTCGTGGCTGTCTCAGTTCTGCTCCCCATAAAGCTCCGCCCCCCGGGCAGGGTGCAGACAGCTGTCTCCCGCAGAGCGCTGGCCTCAGGACGCTCTTTGAAGCCTCTGCACTGATGCTGGTCCGGGGTCTGTTGGTCCTGGGGGGCGGGGCTCTCCTCTGCAGCAGACCCAGGATGTAGCCGTCCAGTCTTTTCTGAGTCAGTGAGGAGGAGGAGGGGGCGGTCCAGGAGGAGCTCTGAGGGACACAGTCTATTTTCAGAGCTCCTCCTTCCTCCTCTCTGCTGACGGCGTCTGGGCTGACCTTCTGCAGGAACACAGGGCTTTGGACCGCCACGGCGTGCAGCGGGCTAGGGTAGCGGTAAACCTCGCTGCCATTTGGTGCAACCAGGTCACACTGGAACTTGGACTGAGAGTCAGGGGGGGCCGGGTCTATGGTGGGGGGCTGAGGAGCCGAGAGCGAGCGGCGGACCGTCCCACAGAAAGCTGAGTCATCACAAAATCCTCCAATAAGACCGTCGCAGTCCAGACAACTGACCAGCTCATCTACGGGGGGGGGGGGGTAGAGAGAGAGAGAGAGAGAGAGGTGGATCAGACATATTTAATGACTCAGCATTAACACTCTCTCAAACATCGTCTCAGTGACATGGCCGAGGTCATTTCCTGTCTCTGATGGTCCACGGCCGACGGTGCGGCGTGATTCAGCTGTGATGAAACTTTGGGCTGAGTGTGGTCATGACTCCGTCTGAGAGAGAGCTCCAACATTACTGAGTGGAAAATTCTTCAGACAGACAGCGAGCTGAGGAGAGTTAACCCTTCGAGCTCTGAACATCCAAACCTGCCTGAGGTCTCTAGACCGCTTCCTTCTCAGAGTTCCTCTGATCTAGCCTTCCCCTGATGTTCAGGTCTAATCCTTCCTCTCAGTCACGCTGACTCTGACTTTTCTCTGTGGTGTACCAAACTGTCTCTGAGCTCTCCACTCTTGTGTCTCTCTGAATCAACCAATAGGAAACAGGCAGAGGACAAACCAATCGTGTTCTCCTACAGACCACAGTCTCCCCTCACCTCTAGATCACATGGTTACTGAAATACTGTGGTACAACTGTCGGCTCTTTTCTTCCCGCCCTGCTGTTTCCTAGTTTAGTTTGTTGATGTTCGTGAAAACCTCACTGAGTCCGTTAGAATAATAAACCCGTCTGGGATCTCCGCAGACTGCCCTGACCCGTCTCCTGGTTTTCCCATGACCACGGACTGTGATGGCGTTGAGGCGTTAGTCGTGTTGGTATTCAGGGGCGTGTCTGATGTCATTATCTCTGTGTTTTTAGTTCCAGCTGAGTTTACACGCCACGCTCTGATGAGAGACGGAGACGCCGTGTTTACTGATCTCATGATCTGATCTGCTGAATAAACCACAGACAGAAGGTTCACTGTTCACAGGGAAGTCTGGATCCTGGTCTGAGCCTGGTCCATGTCTCTCTCAGGGTCAGTCCTGGTTCATCATAGATCTAAATAAATACATGTAATCTGGTTTAATAAACCAGGATCTGATGTTTACAAGTCCAAAGACAAAACTGGATTCATAAAACCTGATCCAAACAGAGACGTCCATCTAAACCCTGACTGACCCCAGGTCCTGGTTTGGATCAGGTTTTAAACATCAGATTCTGATTCCCTGATTTTAGAAACTACAGCTGTTGGTATTCAGTCGTCCTTAACCCACAATAATCCCCAGCAGTCTCACTAAGTCTGGGTTCTAAATGCTCCTGGTTTATGCTCCGATGAGACCCAGACCAGGATTCTGGTATAGATCGCGTCTACATGAAGAACCAGGACTAACCTGCATAAGCACCAAATCAACAACATCCTCCAGAGACCCTGCAGGCATGAGAGCACTCTGGTGTTGGCCCCATTATCCCAGGACTGAACTCTGCCATCAGAACGTTCTAGAGATCCGTCCAGAAGATCAACCAGCTGCTTGGAAAGACGAGGATTGGCTTAAAGTACTTTCCTGGGAATCTGGAGACTCTATTAGTTCATGTTAGGGAATTTTATTGTACATTTCAGAGATAACATCCTTTCAAAATTTTATGGAAATTTGAGGAAATTTGGTGTGAGTCTGTTTACAAATCATCCACAATCTTCAAAGCAGATTAGAAGGAAATGGACTCGATTTTTAGGGACTTTAAGGAATTCTTCGATCTAAATCTTCAGGAGTTTCTGAAAGTTTCACCGAAATGCTTAAGAGTTAAGTTTACAGGATAGCTCCAGCCTTTATGGAATTAAATAATGACACCCACTTTGGGATTGGGATTATTTTATTGTGCAGCTCTATCTGAGTCACTGTCATCCACGTAAACACTGATTGTTGATCCATCGCATGATCTGATCCTCTGAATAAACACAAATGTTTGTTCAGAGTGCCACGCCATCTAACACGCCACAGCACCAACAAACAGAGACAGAGACAAAAGCCAGATTAACATCCACCACATCAGAGTCAGGAACGCCAGATTAACATCCACCACATCAGAGTCGGGAACGCCAGATTAACATCCACCACATCAAAATCGGGAACGCCAGATTACCATCCACCACATCAGAGTCGGGAACGCCAGATTACCATCCACCACATCGGAGTCGGGAACGCCAGATTAACATCCACCACATCGGAGTCGGGAACGCCAGATTAACATCCACCACATCAGAGTCGGGAACGCCAGATTAACATCCACCACATCAGAGTCGGGAACGCCAGATTACCATCCACCACATCGGAGTCGGGAACGCCAGATTAACATCCACCACATCGGAGTCGGGAACGCCAGATTAACATCCACCACATCGGAGTCGGGAACGCCAGATTAACATCCACCACATCAGAGTCGGGAACGCCAGATTAACATCCACCACATCAGAGTCGGGAACGCCAGATTAACATCCACCACATCAGAGTCGGGAACGCCAGATTAACATCCACCACATCAGAGTCGGGAACGCCAGATTAACATCCACCACATCAGAGTCGGGAACGCCAGATTAACATCCACCACATCAGAGTCGGGAATGCCAGATTAACATCCACCACATCAGAGTCAGGAACGCCAGATTACCATCCACCACATCAGAGTCGGGAACGCCAGATTAACATCCACCACATCAAAATCGGGAACGCCAGATTACCATCCACCACATCAGAGTCGGGAACGCCAGATTAACATCCACCACATCGGAGTCGGGAACGCCAGATTAACATCCACCACATCCGAGTCTGGAAGGACAGATTAACATCCACCACATCAGAGTCTGGAACGCCAGATTACCATCCACCACATCAGAGTCGGGGCGCCAGATTACCATCCACCACATCGGAGTCGGGAACGCCAGATTAACATCCACCACATCCGAGTCGGGAACGCCAGATTAACATCCACCACATCGGAGTCGGGAACGCCAGATTAACATCCACCACATCAGAGTCGGGAACGCCAGATTAACATCCACCACATCAGAGTCGGGAACGCCAGATTAACATCCACCACATCAGAGTCGGGAACGCCAGATTAACATCCACCACATCAGAGTCGGGAACGCCAGATTAACATCCACCACATCAGAGTCGGGAACGCCAGATTAACATCCACCACATCAGAGTCGGGAACGCCAGATTAACATCCACCACATCAGAGTCAGGAACGCCAGATTAACATCCACCACATCAGAGTCGGGAACGCCAGATTAACATCCCCCATTCTAGACACCCTGCAGATCTAAAGCTGTGCTAACTGAGTGTTCACTAGGGCGGGGCCGTGACCACGGCCCAACATTCAACTACTTTTCTACATTTTTACAGTGAAAATTCACCAAGAATACCTGACAACATTTTAATGCTCTTGTCTATCCTCACCAAACTTCACAGGGATGACCACACACTGATCCTGAACACATTCACACATCAGTATCTTTGTGTCGTGTGTTGTCATGTATTGTAGTATATTGTCATGTGTTGTGTATTGTGTATTGTTGTGTGTTGTCGTGTGTTGTCGTGTTGTCATGTATTATTGTGTATTGTCATGTGTTGTGTATTGTTGTGTATTGTTGTGTATTGTTGTGTGTTGTTGTGTGTTGTCGTGTGTTGTCATGTATTATTGTGTATTGTCATGTGTTGTGTATTGTTGTGTGTTGTTGTGTATTGTCGTGTGTTGTCGTGTGTTGTGTATTGTTGTGTGTTGTTGTGTATTGTCGTGTGTTGTGTGTTGTGTATTGCTGTGTATTGTTGTGTGTTGTCGTGTGTTGTTGTGTATTGTTGTGTGTTGTCGTGTGTTGTCGTGTGTTGTCGTGTATTGTTGTGTATTGTCGTGTGTTGTGTGTTGTTGTGTATTGTTGTGTGTTGTTGTGTATTGTTGTGTGTTGTTGTGTGTTGTTGTGTGTTGTCGTGTGTTGTCGTGTATTGTTGTGTATTGTCATGTGTTGTGTATTGTTGTGTGTTGTTGTGTGTTGTTGTGTGTTGTCGTGTGTTGTTGTGTATTGTTGTGTGTTATCATGTGTTGTCGTGTGTTGTCGTGTGTTGTGTATTGTTGTGTGTTGTCGTGTGTTGTGTATTGTTGTGTGTTGTCGTGTGTTGTGTATTGTTGTGTGTTGTCGTGTGTTGTCGTGTATTGTTGTGTATTGTCATGTGTTGTGTATTGTCATGTGTTGTGTATTGTTGTGTATTGTTGTGTGTTGTTGTGTGTTGTCGTGTGTTGTCGTGTATTGTCGTGTGTTGTGTGTTGTTGTGTTTTGTTGTGTATTGTTGTGTGTTGTCGTGTGTTGTCGTGTATTGTTGTGTATTGTCATGTGTTGTGTATTGTTGTGTATTGTTGTGTGTTGTTGTGTGTTGTCGTGTGTTGTCGTGTATTGTTGTGTATTGTCATGTGTTGTGTATTGTTGTGTGTTGTCGTGTGTTGTGTATTGTTGTGTGTTGTCGTGTGTTGTCGTGTATTGTTGTGTATTGTCATGTGTTGTGTATTGTTGTGTATTGTTGTGTGTTGTTGTGTGTTGTCGTGTGTTGTCGTGTATTGTTGTGTATTGTCATGTGTTGTGTATTGTCATGTGTTGTGTATTGTTGTGTATTGTTGTGTATTGTTGTGTATTGTTGTGTGTTGTTGTGTATTGTCATGTGTTGTGTATTGTTGTGTATTGTTGTGTGTTGTTGTGTGTTGTCGTGTTGTCATGTATTATTGTGTATTGTCATGTGTTGTGTATTGTTGTGTGTTGTTGTGTGTTGTTGTGTGTTGTCGTGTGTTGTTGTGTATTGTTGTGTGTTGTCGTGTGTTGTCGTGTGTTGTCGTGTGTTGTTGTGTATTGTTGTGTATTGTCGTGTGTTGTGTGTTGTTGTGTATTGTTGTGTGTTGTCGTGTGTTGTGTGTTGTCGTGTATTGTTGTGTGTTGTCGTGTGTTGTGTGTTGTCGTGTGTTGTTGTGTATTGTTGTGTGTTGTCGTGTGTTGTCGTGTGTTGTCGTGTGTTGTCGTGTATTGTTGTGTATTGTCGTGTGTTGTGTGTTGTTGTGTATTGTTGTGTGTTGTTGTGTGTTGTTGTGTGTTGTCGTGTGTTGTTGTGTATTGTTGTGTGTTGTGTGTTGTTGTGTATTGTTGTGTGTTGTCGTGTGTTGTGTGTTGTCGTGTGTTGTTGTGTATTGTTGTGTGTTGTCGTGTGTTGTCGTGTGTTGTCGTGTGTTGTCGTGTATTGTTGTGTATTGTCGTGTGTTGTGTGTTGTTGTGTATTGTTGTGTGTTGTTGTGTGTTGTTGTGTGTTGTCGTGTGTTGTTGTGTATTGTTGTGTGTTATCGTGTGTTGTCGTGTGTTGTCGTGTGTTGTGTATTGTTGTGTGTTGTCGTGTGTTGTGTATTGTTGTGTGTTGTCGTGTGTTGTGTATTGTTGTGTGTTGTCGTGTGTTGTCGTGTATTGTTGTGTATTGTCATGTGTTGTGTATTGTCATGTGTTGTGTATTGTTGTGTATTGTTGTGTGTTGTTGTGTGTTGTTGTGTGTTGTCGTGTGTTGTTGTGTATTGTTGTGTGTTGTTGTGTGTTGTCGTGTGTTGTCGTGTATTGTTGTGTATTGTCGTGTGTTGTGTGTTGTTGTGTATTGTTGTGTGTTGTTGTGTGTTGTTGTGTGTTGTTGTGTGTTGTTGTGTGTTGTTGTGTGTTGTCGTGTGTTGTCGTGTGTTGTCGTGTATTGTTGTGTATTGTCGTGTGTTGTGTGTTGTTGTGTGTTGTTGTGTATTGTTGTGTGTTGTTGTGTATTGTTGTGTATTGTCGTGTGTTGTGTGTTGTTGTGTATTGTTGTGTGTTGTCGTGTGTTGTCGTGTGTTGTCGTGTGTTGTTGTGTATTGTTGTGTATTGTCGTGTGTTGTGTGTTGTCGTGTGTTGTTGTGTATTGTTGTGTGTTGTCGTGTGTTGTCGTGTGTTGTCGTGTGTTGTTGTGTATTGTTGTGTATTGTCGTGTGTTGTGTGTTGTTGTGTGTTGTTGTGTATTGTTGTGTGTTGTTGTGTGTTGTTGTGTGTTGTCGTGTGTTGTCGTGTATTGTTGTGTGTTGTTGTGTTTTGTTGTGTACCTGTAGACAGCAGTCGTCCGTCTGTCTCTGTTGTTGAACAGAAACATTCGCTGAAGACTGAGTTAGATGAGTTAGACAGAGATCCTAACGCTCCATCACTGAGTTCATAGAAACCTGGAGGAGAGATCAATGACCAGAGATCAATAATCTAAAATGTATTTATCTTAAATCAGTTATCTGAGATCAATAATCAGAGACCAGTGGTCAGGGGTTGTTGCTATTTGTTCCTACCTGAGCTGGGTCTACTGTCAGTCTCTGGTGGGTCATGTGACCGCTCGGTGTCCAATCTCAGGTCGCTGATCTGACGGTCCAGCTCCTGAAGCTGATTGATGAGACCGGTGTCCCGCCTCCTCAGGCAGTTCTAAAAAAGTACGGACAAAGAGGCAGGACGTTTACACGGGGACATAATAAAGGCAGACAATGGTGTTTACATGCAGACATCAAAGTCTGACTAGTCAAAGAGAAAATCCTACTCTACTGCACAGGTGAGACAGCAGTAACAATCCTGATTAAAGTGTTTAGAATAAATAGTTTAGATTAAATAGTTTAGATTAAAGAATTCAGATTAAATAGTTTAGATTAAATAGTTTAGATTCAATAGTTCACATTTAATCTAGATTAGAGCTAATCCGGATTATACGGATTTTACTTAAGAGACTGTCTAGGAGATTCTAACATTAAAACAGGCTTAACATAAACCTAGACTCTTGGAGGGAGTCCTGGATCAGGTCTAACAGCTTGGTTCAGTCTGATAGAGATCAGCAACTCACAGAGATATGATCAGCTGTTTACATACCTGCTGATCATCACCTGCCCACACCCCCCCAACACGTTCCCCAGAGAGAACATCATGGAGAACGTAGAGCTTGGACCAGGGCGGACTGCTCCTTTAAATGGTCTAAAGAGGACCAGAGTCCTGATAGATCCGACCGTAGAGTCTGGACCAGGGCGGACTGCTCCTTTAAACAGTGTAAAGAGGACCAGAGTCCTGTTAGATCAGACCGTAGAGTCTGGACCAGGGCGGACTGCTCCTTTAAACAGTCTAAAGAGGACCAGAGTCCTGTTAGATCAGACCGTAGAGTCTGGACCAGGGCGGACTGCTCCTTTAAACAGTGTAAAGAGGACCAGAGTCCTGTTAGATCAGACCGTAGAGTCTGGACCAGGGCGGACTGCTCCTTTAAACAGTGAGCAGGGACCAGAGTCCTGTTAGATCAGACCGTAGAGTCTGGACCAGACTGAACTGCTCCTTTAAACAGTCTGATAAGAGGACCAGAGTCCTGTTAGATCAGACCGTAGAGTCTGGACCAGGGCGGACTGCTCCTTTAAACAGTCTAAAGAGGACCAGAGTCCTGTTAGATCAGACCGTAGAGTCTGGACCAGGGCGGACTGCTCCTTTAAACAGTCTAAAGAGGACCAGAGTCCTGTTAGATCAGACCGTAGAGTCTGGACCAGGGCGGACTGCTCCTTTAAATGGTCTAAAGAGGACCAGAGTCCTGATAGATCCGACCGTAGAGTCTGGACCAGGGCGGACTGCTCCTTTAAACAGTCTAAAGAGGACCAGAGTCCTGTTAGATCAGACCGTAGAGTCTGGACCAGGGCGGACTGCTCCTTTAAACAGTCTAAAGAGGACCAGAGTCCTGTTAGATCAGACCGTAGAGTCTGGACCAGGGCGGACTGCTCCTTTAAACAGTCTAAAGAGGACCAGAGTCCTGTTAGATCAGACCGTAGAGTCTGGACCAGGGCGGACTGCTCCTTTAAACAGTCTAAAGAGGACCAGAGTCCTGTTAGATCAGACCGTAGAGTCTGGACCAGGGCGGACTGCTCCTTTAAATGCTCACGCTGAGCAGGGATAGAAAGCATGCGGGTTATGCAGCTCCGGGTCATGTGCTGCATTCCTGAGACTGAACTGCAGAAACAAATGTCTGATAAACACTCAGGAACACAGACCAGAGCTTCCAGTACACACCAGACCAGTTAAGAGACCAGGATCCTTATCAGAGCCTCTGGGCTACATTTACATTCCCATTACCAGGGTCTTAATTATTCAGAGACCAGCTGACCTGATCCTCAGCAGACGGCCTGATCCCTGCTGGAGAGGAGAGAGGAGCCTCTTTAACAGCTTTTCTCCTTCATGTGCTGCTCTAACAGACTCAGACGGTTTACAGAGACCCTGGTGACGGTAAACACTGATCCACCATAAGTCACATGAATAAATCTGTGAGCCACACAAAGGAGACCGCGTTAACGACCACATTTAAATGAAAACGTATTTCTTAAATCCGTACATCGTTCCTGTCAGGAGGGAGGAGTGTGAGAGGAGGAAGTGTGAGCTCATCCATAGATCTGCTCTCTCGTGTTCAAACTGAAGCTTCCTCTGTCCTGGTTTTAACATTTTTGTCCTGTCACCTCCTAATGATCTTCTCACACTCGTATTTTATGATGATTACGCCAAAACGCGCCATCATCAGTGAGCCAACACCAGGAGATAAGGTATAGCTAGTGAAACTCATCCAAACGTGGCTGTTTTACTTGACCTTTAACCTAAAAATGACAATACATACAGTTAAAGAGCAGAAATATAAAACCAAAACTAGAGTGAGGCAGGGCTGGATTTAGATATTTGGAGGCCCAGGGCAAACCTCAACATGAGGCCCCTCCCCCTGTAGCTAATGACCCCCCCCCTGTAGCTAATGGCTCCTCCCCCTGTAGCTAACAGCATAAATAATGAGTGTGAAAAACAGAAAGCATCTCTTTAATATGAATAAAGCCACAAATACCCAAATATTCCACCATCATTCATCAGCTCTTTCTAATATCTGAAAACATCTTTAGACTGGGCGGAACTCACAAAACACTGGTGTCAAACACTCGTATCTCGTAAATCACCACTTTTCAGGGGATAAAAACGCATCTTTGACTGCTTTCATACTGGTTCAACCCCTCTGACAGTGAAGGCTGACCACTGGTTTATAAAGCCACATTAAAATCATGAAAAACTGAGATACGAGGTTTTGGCACCACGTCAGTGATAAATAAAATAAATATCTGCTCATTATCAGTCAGTTATCATCATTATCAGGTTGCTTCTGCTGACTCCACACAGACATTCTGATGGAGCCAGTAACACAGTAACTGTGTTAGGACTGTCAGAGCTATGTTATAGCTAAAACACACTTATAACACAGTTATAACACAGTACCTGTGTTATACCTGTGTTATACCTGTGTTATACCTGTGTTATAACTGTGTTATACCTGTGTTATACCTGTGTTATACCTGTGTTATAACTGTGTTATACCTGTGTTATACCTGTGTTATACCTGTGTTATAACTGTGTTATACCTGTGTTATACCTGTGTTATAACTGTGTTATACCTGTGTTATAACTGTGTTATACCTGTGTTATACCTGTGTTATACCTGTGTTATACCTGTGTTATAACTGTGTTATACCTGTGTTATACCTGTGTTATACCTGTGTTATAACTGTGTTATACCTGTGTTATACCTGTGTTATAACTGTGTTATACCTGTGTTATAACTGTGTTATACCTGTGTTATACCTGTGTTATACCTGTGTTATACCTGTGTTATAACTGTGTTATACCTGTGTTATACCTGTGTTATACCTGTGTTATACCTGTGTTATAACTGTGTTATACCTGTGTTATACCTGTGTTATAACTGTGTTATAACTGTTATAACTGTGTTATACCTGTGTTATACCTGTGTTATACCTGTGTTATAACTGTGTTATACCTGTGTTATACCTGTGTTATACCTGTGTTATAACTGTGTTATACCTGTGTTATACCTGTGTTATACCTGTGTTATAACTGTGTTATACCTGTGTTATACCTGTGTTATACCTGTGTTATACCTGTGTTATAACTGTGTTATAACTGTTATAACTGTGTTATACCTGTGTTATACCTGTGTTATAACTGTGTTATACCTGTGTTATACCTGTGTTATAACTGTGTTATACCTGTGTTATACCTGTGTTATAACTGTGTTATAACTGTTATAACTGTGTTATACCTGTGTTATACCTGTGTTATAACTGTGTTATACCTGTGTTATAACTGTGTTATACCTGTGTTATACCTGTGTTATAACTGTGTTATAACTGTGTTATACCTGTGTTATAACTGTGTTATAACTGTGTTATACCTGTGTTATACCTGTGTTATACCTGTGTTATAACTATGTGATACCTGTGTTATACCTGTGTTATAACTGTTATACCTGTGTTATACCTGTGTTATACCTGTGTTATAACTATGTTATACCTGTGTTATAACTGTTATACCTGTGTTATAACTGTGTTATACCTGTGTTATACCTGTGTTATACCTGTGTTATAACTGTGTTATACCTGTGTTATACCTGTGTTATAACTGTTATACCTGTGTTATACCTGTGTTATAACTGTTATACCTGTGTTATACCTGTGTTATACCTGTGTTATAACTGTTATACCTGTGTTATAACTGTTATACCTGTGTTATACCTGTGTTATACCTGTGTTATAACTGTTATACCTGTGTTATAACTGTGTTATACCTGTGTTATAACTGTGTTATAACTATGTGATACCTGTGTTATACCTGTGTTATAACTGTTATACCTGTGTTATACCTGTGTTATAACTATGTTATACCTGTGTTATAACTGTTATACCTGTGTTATACCTGTGTTATACCTGTGTTATAACTATGTTATACCTGTGTTATAACTGTTATACCTGTGTTATACCTGTGTTATACCTGTGTTATACCTGTGTTATACCTGTGTTATACCTGTGTTTGCCTGTGTTATACCTGTGTTATAACTGTGTTATACCTGTGTTATACCTGTGTTATACCTGTGTTATAACTGTGTTATACCTGTGTTATAACTGTGTTATACCTGTGTTATACCTGTGTTATACCTGTGTTATACCTGTGTTATACCTGTGTTATAACTGTTATAACTGTTATAACTGTGTTATAACTGTGTTATACCTGTGTTATAACTGTGTTATACCTGTGTTATACCTGTGTTATAACTGTGTTATACCTGTGTTATAACTGTGTTATACCTGTGTTATAACTATGTTGTAACTATTTTATACCTGTTATAACTATGGTATACCTGTTATAACTATGGTATATCTGTTATAAGTGTTAGAGCTATGTTAAAACTGTAACACACTAATCACATAGTTATAATTATTTTATAAGTTTGTTATAGTTTTAACATAGTAATAACACAGTAACTGTGTAATAACAATGTAATAACTGTATAATAACTGTTATAACTGTTATAACTGTGTAATAACTGTTATAACTGTGTAATAACAATGTAATAACTGTGTAATAACTGTTATAACTGTGCAAAAACTGTGTAATAACTGCATAATAACTGTAATAACTGTAATAAATGTGTAATAACTGCTACAACTGGGTAATAACTGTGTAATAACTGTTACACCTGTGAAATAACTATGTAACTGTGTAATAACTGTTATAACTATAATAACTGTTATAACTGTGAAATAACTTAGAACTGTATAATAACTGTTATGACTGTGTAATAACTGTTATAACTGTGTAATACTTTTATAACTGTGTAATAACTATGTAATAACTGTTATAACTGTGTAATACTTTTATAACTGTGTAATAACTGTGTAATAACTGTTATAACTGTGAAATAACTATGTAACTGTGTAATAACTGTGTAATAACTGTGTAATAACTGTTATAACTGTGTAATAACTGTTATAACTGTGAAATAACTATGTAACTGTGTAATAACTGTGTAATAACTGTGTAATAACTGTTATAACTGTGTAATAACTGTTCTAACTGTAATATCTGTGTAATCACTGTGCTAGTGTCTGAGGTCTGTCCTAACCCTGTCTGTGGCTCAGCCTTTCTCTGGTCCGAGATGTCTCTCTTCAAACATGCCAACAGCTGACACTCCACAGGAAGTGATGTCACACATACTTCCTGATCCTCTGCAGACTCATCAGGATGATTTCACTAATAAAGTCCAATCAGAGGTCAAAGTGTGAATCCCTAAGAGTCTACATGAGACTCTGGGCAGCTCCTAGTCCTAGAGGAGCTGCCGGAGCTCAGACATGGAGGCTACAGTCAGAGCAGACAGACCAGAGACTCTCTCACCGTCTGAGTCTGAAAGTGGATCTGCAGAGTTCCAGCAGCACAGAGGAATCTCCATTTGTTCCTGTTTGGGGGGGGGGGGTAATCTGCTCCAGATTCAAGTTTAGAGCTGCAGCTGCACCAGGGACAGAAAACTGACCTGGAAATACACTAGACACA
The DNA here is from genome assembly GCF_018320785.1 of Cheilinus undulatus. Lineage (NCBI taxonomy): Eukaryota > Metazoa > Chordata > Actinopteri > Labriformes > Labridae > Cheilinus > Cheilinus undulatus. Next base: position 691,948 of record NC_054882.1, read on the forward strand.
CTGGAGGAGGAGGAGGAGGAGGGGGAGGGAAGGAGAGGAGAGGAGAGGAGAGAAGAGAAGAAGAGAGGAGGGGAGGAGAGGAGAGGAGAGGGGAGGAAGAGGAGGAGGGAAGGAGAGGAGAGGGGAGGAGAGAAGAAGAGAAGAGGGGAGGAGAGGAGAGGAGAGGAGAGAAGAAGAGATGAGGGGAGGAGAGGGGAGGAAGAGGAGAGGAGAGAAGAAGAGAAGAGGGAGGAGAGGAGAGGAGAGGAGAGAAGAAGAGAGGAGGGGAGGAGAGGGGAGGAAGAGGAGAGGAGAGAAGAAGTGAGGAGGGGAGGAGAGGAGAGGAGAGGAGAGAAGAAGAGAGGAGGGGAGGAGAGGAGAGGAGAGGAGTGGAGAGGAGAGAAGAAGAGAGGAGGGGAGGAGAGGAGAGGAGAAGAGAGGAGGGAGGAGAGGAGAGGGGAGGAAGAGGAGGAGGGAAGGAGAGGAGAGGGGAGGAGAGAAGAAGAGAAGAGGGGAGGAGAGGAGAGGAGAGAAGAAGAGAGGAGGGGAGGAGAGGGGAGGAAGAGGAGAGAAGAAGAGAGGAGGGGAGGAGAGGAGAGGAGAGGAGAGAAGAAGAGAGGAGGGGAGGAGAGGAGAGGAGAGGGGAGGAAGAGGAGGAGGGAAGGAGAGGAGAGGGGAGGAGAGAAGAAGAGAAGAGGGGAGGAGAGGAGAGGAGAGGAGAGGAGAGAAGAAGAGAGGAGGGGAGGAGAGGAGAGGGGAGGAGGAGGGGGAGGAGGAGAGGAGAGGAGAGGGGAGGAGGAGGAGGGAAGGAGAGGAGAGGAGAGGAGAAGAGAGGAGGGGAGGAGAGGGGAGGAAGAGGAGAGGGGAGGGGGAGGGGGAGGGGGAGGGGGAGGAGGAGAGGAGAGGAAGACTGAGGACTCAGACAGATCAGAGATCAGATTTCACTAAAACATGTAGCAGCTGCTGAAACATGAAAACATCATGGCCGCCTCCCTCTAGTGAAGGAGCTGATACCAGACCTCAGGACTCCTGATCCACCTCAGACCCTCAGGACTCCTCAACCATCTCAGGTATTGGTGGTATCAAGGACTCACCTCTAGCCTCAGGACCAGTGAGGACCCAGAGGTTAGTCCTGAGACCTGGTCTGTAAAAATGAGGTTTCAGAACATCCTTGTGAGCTACATCATAATACTGAAGCTTGGATTCTCCAGTCAGACTGCTGTGGTACAGGGACAGGATCCAACAGGACCCAACAGGATCTAACAGGGTCTAAACATCCTCCCCATTGTGCTGATCATCAATTGGTGGCTCAGAGGCCACATCAGACCCCCCACAGACTACTAGACTACTGAAACCTGGTTTTAGGGTTCTCTTGTGCTTTTTTCTATTAAAAGGATCAAAATGAAAACAGTAGAAGATCTGTGCTGTTAGAGAACCAGAACCAGGCTGTGATGGTCTTTACCCAGTCTTTGTCTCATGTCCCTGCTGTCTCAGTAACGCCCCCATTACAGAGAGTAAATGAGTGTATTCCTGTTAATCTGATCAGCTGTGTCTGAACAAACCCACCACAGAGAGTTCATTATCTAGAGCTGCTCCAGGCCACAACACGCCTCTTTAATTAAACACCTGGAAACACTGAAGCTCCCAGCATCCTCTCTGAGCCACGGGGGACCGGGGGGGTTCAGTCTAGTCAAACATAAACCCTCCCCCACAGAGCTGCTAGCCATGACATCATGGTTTTTATGACATCAGGATGTTTATTCTGTCACCTTAAAGCCTCATGAGTCTCTGAGAAAGAACACGCCAACGACCACGGAGATTTAAACCGACAGAGACGCTCTCCTCCACACGATCCCTGAACCAGGAAGGTCCATTTACCCTTTACTGGATTTATCATCAGTCATGCTCCACTTAACCTGGCTCTGGTGGAAAAATCCTCTTTGATATCAATGAGAAGACAGATTCCTACAGTCATGTCACTTAAATAAAAACCAATCTGTAAAATAACATCAGTGAGAGCATAAATATTCCTCCTTCATATCAGCCTTAAGTAGTCTCCTCTGTCTGCAGTCTCAGCCCTGAGTCTGTGTGGATAGGTCTCAGTCTCTGAGTCTGTGTGGATAGGTCTCAGTCTCTGAGTCTGTGTGGATAGGTCTCAGTCTCTGAGTCTGTGTGGATAGGTCTCAGTCTCTGAGTCTGTGTGGATAGGTCTCAGTCTCTCTGAGTCTGTGTGGATAGGTCTCAGTCTCTCTGAGTCCGTGTGGATAGGTCTCAGTCTCTCTGAGTCCGTGTGGATAGGTCTCAGTCTCAGCTCTGAGTCTGTGTGGATAGGTCTCAGTCTCTGAGTCTGTGTGGATAGGTCTCAGTCTCTCTGAGTCTGTGTGGATAGGTCTCAGTCTCTCTGAGTCTGTGTGGATAGGTCTCAGTCTCTGAGTCTGTGTGGATAGGTCTCAGTCTCTCTGAGTCTGTGTGGATAGGTCTCAGTCTCTCTGAGTCTGTGTGGATAGGTCTCAGTCTCTGAGTCTGTGTGGATAGGTCTCAGTCTCTCTGAGTCCGTGTGGATAGGTCTCAGTCTCTGAGTCTGTGTGGATAGGTCTCAGTCTCTCTGAGTCTGTGTGGATAGGTCTCAGTCTCTCTGAGTCTGTGTGGATAGGTCTCAGTCTCTCTGAGTCTATGTGGATAGGTCTCAGTCTCTCTGAGTCTGTGTGGATAGGTCTCAGTCTCTGAGTCTGTGTGGATAGGTCTCAGTCTCTGAGTCTGTGTGGATAGGTCTCAGTCTCTCTGAGTCTGTGTGGATAGGTCTCAGTCTCTGAGTCTGTGTGGATAGGTCTCAGTCTCTCTGAGTCCGTGTGGATAGGTCTCAGTCTCTGAGTCTGTGTGGATAGGTCTCAGTCTCTCTGAGTCTGTGTGGATAGGTCTCAGTCTCTGAGTCTGTGTGGATAGGTCTCAGTCTCTCTGAGTCCGTGTGGATAGGTCTCAGTCTCTGAGTCTGTGTGGATAGGTCTCAGTCTCTCTGAGTCTGTGTGGATAGGTCTCAGTCTCTCTGAGTCTGTGTGGATAGGTCTCAGTCTCTCTGAGTCTATGTGGATAGGTCTCAGTCTCTCTGAGTCTGTGTGGATAGGTCTCAGTCTCTGAGTCTGTGTGGATAGGTCTCAGTCTCTGAGTCTGTGTGGATAGGTCTCAGTCTCTCTGAGTCTGTGTGGATAGGTCTCAGTCTCTCTGAGTCCGTGTGGATAGGTCTCAGTCTCTGAGTCTGTGTGGATAGGTCTCAGTCTCTCTGAGTCTGTGTGGATAGGTCTCAGTCTCTGAGTCTGTGTGGATAGGTCTCAGTCTCTCTGAGTCTGTGTGGATAGGTCTCAGTCTCTGAGTCTGTGTGGATAGGTCTCAGTCTCTCTGAGTCCGTGTGGATAGGTCTCAGTCTCTGAGTCTGTGTGGATAGGTCTCAGTCTCTCTGAGTCTGTGTGGATAGGTCTCAGTCTCAGCTCTGAGTCTGTGTGGATAGGTCTCAGTCTCTGAGTCTGTGTGGATAGGTCTCAGTCTCTCTGAGTCTGTGTGGATAGGTCTCAGTCTCTCTGAGTCTGTGTGGATAGGTCTCAGTCTCTGAGTCTGTGTGGATAGGTCTCAGTCTCTCTGAGTCTGTGTGGATAGGTCTCAGTCTCTCTGAGTCTGTGTGGATAGGTCTCAGTCTCTGAGTCTGTGTGGATAGGTCTCAGTCTCTCTGAGTCCGTGTGGATAGGTCTCAGTCTCTGAGTCTGTGTGGATAGGTCTCAGTCTCTCTGAGTCTGTGTGGATAGGTCTCAGTCTCTCTGAGTCTGTGTGGATAGGTCTCAGTCTCTCTGAGTCCGTGTGGATAGGTCTCAGTCTCTCTGAGTCCGTGTGGATAGGTCTCAGTCTCTGAGTCTGTGTGGATAGGTCTCAGTCTCTGAGTCTGTGTGGATAGGTCTCAGTCTCTCTGAGTCCGTGTGGATAGGTCTCAGTCTCTGAGTCCGTGTGGATAGGTCTCAGTCTCTGAGTCTGTGTGGATAGGTCTCAGTCTCTCTGAGTCTGTGTGGATAGGTCTCAGTCTCTCTGAGTCTGTGTGGATAGGTCTCAGTCTCTCTGAGTCTATGTGGATAGGTCTCAGTCTCTCTGAGTCTGTGTGGATAGGTCTCAGTCTCTGAGTCTGTGTGGATAGGTCTCAGTCTCTGAGTCTGTGTGGATAGGTCTCAGTCTCTCTGAGTCTGTGTGGATAGGTCTCAGTCTCTCTGAGTCCGTGTGGATAGGTCTCAGTCTCTGAGTCTGTGTGGATAGGTCTCAGTCTCTCTGAGTCTGTGTGGATAGGTCTCAGTCTCTGAGTCTGTGTGGATAGGTCTCAGTCTCTCTGAGTCTGTGTGGATAGGTCTCAGTCTCTGAGTCTGTGTGGATAGGTCTCAGTCTCTCTGAGTCCGTGTGGATAGGTCTCAGTCTCTGAGTCTGTGTGGATAGGTCTCAGTCTCTCTGAGTCTGTGTGGATAGGTCTCAGTCTCAGCTCTGAGTCTGTGTGGATAGGTCTCAGTCTCTGAGTCTGTGTGGATAGGTCTCAGTCTCTCTGAGTCTGTGTGGATAGGTCTCAGTCTCTGAGTCTGTGTGGATAGGTCTCAGTCTCTCTGAGTCTGTGTGGATAGGTCTCAGTCTCTCTGAGTCTGTGTGGATAGGTCTCAGTCTCTGAGTCTGTGTGGATAGGTCTCAGTCTCTCTGAGTCTGTGTGGATAGGTCTCAGTCTCTGAGTCTGTGTGGATAGGTCTCAGTCTCTCTGAGTCTGTGTGGATAGGTCTCAGTCTCTGAGTCTGTGTGGATAGGTCTCAGTCTCTGAGTCTGTGTGGATAGGTCTCAGTCTCTCTGAGTCCGTGTGGATAGGTCTCAGTCTCTGAGTCTGTGTGGATAGGTCTCAGTCTCTCTGAGTCTGTGTGGATAGGTCTCAGTCTCTCTGAGTCTGTGTGGATAGGTCTCAGTCTCTCTGAGTCCGTGTGGATAGGTCTCAGTCTCTCTGAGTCTGTGTGGATAGGTCTCAGTCTCTGAGTCTGTGTGGATAGGTCTCAGTCTCTCTGAGTCTGTGTGGATAGGTCTCAGTCTCTGAGTCTGTGTGGATAGGTCTCAGTCTCTCTGAGTCTGTGTGGATAGGTCTCAGTCTCTCTGAGTCCGTGTGGATAGGTCTCAGTCTCTCTGAGTCTGTGTGGATAGGTCTCAGTCTCTGAGTCTGTGTGGATAGGTCTCAGTCTCTCTGAGTCTGTGTGGATAGGTCTCAGTCTCTGAGTCTGTGTGGATAGGTCTCAGTCTCTCTGGGTCTGTGTGGATAGGTCTCAGTCAGGATCAAACATGTGGACTCTGGAAGTTTACTCCATTCTTCTTTGATAAACTGCTCAAGCTCTGTCAGGATGATCAGGGATCAGGACTGAACAGACCTTTAAAGTCCAGACACTAGTCCTCTAGTGGATTGAGGTCTGGGCTTTGACTCGGCCACTCCAGAACATTCTCCTTGTTGTCTTTAAACCATTTCATTGGAGCTTTCTCTGTGGCTGAGAAGCATCCCCACAGCATGATGCTGCCACCACCATGCTCCTGGTCTAGACTCTGTCCTAGTCTCTGGTCCTGGTCTTGTCTCTGGTCTATTCTCTGGTCAAGTCTCTGGTCTAGTCCCTGTCCTAGTCTCTGGTCCTGTTCTAGTCCACATCCACAGACCGGTCTGGGTCTGGCTCTCTCTTGTAACTCAGACACTCAACCTTGATTTCGTGTCTCTGGTAAACCAGGGCTGACCCCGCCTTCACCTCTGACCTCACCTGAACCAGCCCAGACTGAGGTCAGAGGTCAGGAGGCAGACGGGTGGTGACTCACCAGCTGTTTCCGCAGCAGCAGGATGTTCTCCTCCAGGAGTTTCTCCTCAGAGCTCAGCTGGACCTCCCTCCGCCGCTCCTCCTCCTCTTCCTCTCTCTCCTGCTCCTCCTCTTCCTCCTCCCTTAGAACCGCTCTGACCAGCTCCTCCTGCCGCCGCCGCAGAAGCTCCAGCTCGCCCAGACCGGACACGGTGGCCTCCAGACGCTCCCGTGCCGCACGCGGACGCTCGCTGCCGTCCGCTTCCCGCCGCGCGGAGCGCTGCAGCATCTCTGAACCCGGGAGGGTCTACGAGGAATCAGAGTCCCAGAGGTCTACGAGGCCAGGACAGCATGCTGGGGGGCCAGAACTTAACCCAGGCTAAACCAACCAGGCTCAATAAAACCAGGCTAAAGTAACCAGATGGATAAACCTGGTTAGACAAAATGGGCTAAACAAATTTAGGTTTAACTAAGCCTGGAAAATGAAGCAGGTTAAACTAAGCCTGGAAAATGAAGCAGGTCAAACTAGCCTGGAAAATGACACAGGTTTAACTAAGCCTGGAAATGAAGCAGGTCAAACTAGCCTGGAAAAAAGAGGAAAGTTTAACTAAGCCTCGCAAATGAAGCAGGTTTAACTAAGCCTGAAAAATTAAGCCGGTTTAACTAAGCCTGGAAATGAAGCAGGTCAAACTAGCCTGCAAAATGAAACAGGTTTAACTAAGCCTGGAAAATGAAGCAGGTTTAACTAAGCCTGCAAAATGAAGCAGGTTTAACTAAGCCTGGAAAATGAAGCAGGTTTAACTAAGCCTGCAAAATGAAGCAGGTTTAACTAAGCCTGGAAAATGAAGCAGGTTAAACTAGCCTGGTGAAATATCTCTAAGTTAGAAATTAAATTAAGATCAAAATATCTAGGCTAAACTAACCAGGCTAAACTAACCGGGCTAAACTAACCAGGCTAAACTAACCAGGTTAAACTAACCGGGCTAAACTAACCAGGCTAAACTAACCAGGCTAAACTAACCGGGCTAAACTAACCGGGCTGTGAACTAACCAGGCTAAACTAACTGGGCTAAACTAACCAGGCTAAACTAACCAGGTTAAACTAACCGGGCTAAACTAACCGGGCTGTGAACTAACCAGGCTAAACTAACTGGGCTAAACTAACTGGGCTAAACTAACTGGGCTAAATGACCTGACTGTACAGGAGCCAAATCAGCTGATTTTGACTCTGATTTTACCCAGAATTCCTCCTGTCAGACATCCTGGCTCACAGACAAAACTCCATATTAGACTCAAAGAGTCTCCAGATATTTCCTCCAGTATTCCTCTTCTGGTCCTCTAATGCTCCTCTAATTTTCCTGTAACATTCCTCTAACGTTCATGCAGCGTTCCTCTAACGTTCATGCAACGTTCCTGTAATATTCCTGTAACGTTCCTCTAACATTTCTCTAACGTTCCTGTAACGTTCCTCTAACGTTCCTGTAATGTTCCTCTATCGTTCCTGTAACGTTCCTGTAATGTTCCACTATCGTTCCTGTAACGTTCCTCTATCGTTCCTGTAATGTTCCTCTATCGTTCCTCTAACGTTCCTGTAATGTTCCTCTATCGTTCCTGTAATGTTCCTCTATCGTTCCTCTAACGTTCCTGTAATGTTTCTCTATCGTTCCTGTAATGTTCCTCTATCGTTCCTCTAACGTTCCTGTAATGTTCCTCTAACGTTCCTGTGATGTTCCTCTATCGTTCCTCTAACGTTCCTGTAATGTTCCTCTATCGTTCCTCTATCGTTCCTCTAACGTTCCTCTAACGTTCCTGTAATGTTCCTCTAACGTTCCTGTAATGTTCCTCTAATGTTCCTCTAACGTTCCTGTAATGTTCCTCTATCGTTCTTCTAACGTTCCCGTAATGTTCCTCTATCGTTCCTCTAACGTTCCTTTAATGTTCCTCTAACGTTCCTGTAATGTTCCTCTATCGTTCCTCTAACGTTCCTGTAATGTTCCTCTATCGTTCCTCTAACGTTCCTGTAATGTTCCTCTATCGTTCTTCTAACGTTCCCGTAATGTTCCTCTATCGTTCCTCTAACCTTCCTGTAATGTTCCTCTAACGTTCCTGTAATGTTCCTCTATCGTTCCTCTAACGTTCCTGTAATGTTCCTCTATCGTTCCTCTAACGTTCCTGTAATGTTCCTCTATCGTTCCTCTAACGTTCCTGTAACGTTCCTCTATCGTTCCTCTAACGTTCCTGTAATGTTCCTCTATCGTTCCTCTAACGTTCCTCTATCGTTCCTGAAGGTTTCCTCAGATGTTAGTAGTCCATGTGGGAACCAGTCCAGTCCGTCTGCAGCTCCGTGCAGCAACCAGTGGTCCCCCCCTCTCTCTCCCCCTTCTCCTCTTAAACACAAACGGATCCGAAAATCCCGTTAATAATCCGGTAATCGGTCCAGTCTCCTCTCAGTCACGTGTCCAGGTAGCTCCCAGCATGCTCCGGGGCTGCAGCGGTGCTCTGATCCGTCAGAGAGAGACTCCGATCCCCGGTCTGGTCTTGGTCCTGCTGCCGCTGCTCCTGAAGATCCGGACAGACTGATCCTCTGCTCAGCGAGCCCTGCAGGACCCGCCCCCTTACAGCTGCTACAACACTGAGGCTGTGACGTCAGCAGCAAAGACATGGACTTCCTGTGGGCGCCTTCAAAATAAAATGTCTTCATAAAGGCGTCAGACAAAAGGAAGTGAAGCCGCTCAGAAAAAAAAAAAAAAAAAAAAATACAGAAATCTGAGGTAAAGGCAGGGATGAATGAGAGCCTGGACCCAGCATTTAATCTCAACAGCACACTGCTTCAACAGAGCAGAAGAAGAAGAGGACGGCCCACTACCAGACCATGTCCAGACCCACACCAAGACCAGGATCAACCATCCTCCAGGTCCACAAACCAAGTCCTCTATTTCTCCTAAACCTTCACTTCCTTTATTGATTTCTGATATTTGTGGTTCACATCTTTGATATTAAAGTCTCTTTAGCTCTTTGTCTTAATGTTTGAGATCTTCAGCCTGCTCTCTGAGTTCTGCTCTGCTGATAATCCAGTCCTTCATGGTTCCACTGTTCTGGTCTCTGAACTCACGACAAATCAGAAAAATCCGCATCAAACATGAATCTCTGACAGAAATCTTTCATATTTCGTGTCTGTGTGCTTCAAATATGCACCGGGGAAACTGAAGTTTTATTTTGAAGGACAGACACAAAGCGCTTCCTGTGTGATCGTGTTGATTCTTGATAACTTGATTCCCCGCCCCGCTGAGTCCGTGAGTGTTCCCTCTGGTCCTAAAGTCCGCCATGTTTCTGCTAAACCTGAGTCATAAATCTGATCAGTGACCGAGAAACAAACAGAAATAAAGATAAATATACATAAAAATAGAGTTAGAATAATGAAATAAAAGAAATAAAAGGAGAAAAAAAATTACAACGGTAAAATAAGAGCAATAAAATCTGAAATCTGAAATAAAATAAAAGAAGACAATTAGAGAAATTAAAAAAGATAAATTAAGAGTAATAAAATCAGAAATATAAAATAAAATGAATAAAATAAGAGAAATAAAAGAGGAGAAATGAGATAGAAGAAACAAAAAATAGAAATAAAATAAGAGGAAAAAATAAAAGAAATAAAAGGGGAGAAATAAAATAAGAGAAATAAAAGAAATGAAATAAATAGGCTGGATAAAATCAGATAAATGAAATATAAATCAGTGATAACGACGGACGTTTTAATCAGGTTGTAACAAAAATTTTTCTGTGGTTTAAAAACATTTTTGTTAAAAATGATTCGTCTCAGTGATTTCTGACCAGATCAGGTTTATCCAAGTTTACTGAAGTCTGAGTTTAGTGTACTAATAAAATAAACCAGAGCGTCTGACTGGTTCCAGATTAAACCAGATTATTGTGCGGCGTTAATCCCTCGCTCTAATCTTTATTGTTCTCTCTGCTACAAACAAACAGCTCATTAACTTTGTGGGTCAGTGACGTCACAGCGTCTGATTAATGACTATGTTAATGAGGTCACAGCCATCATTAATATGTTAATGAGGGGGCGGGGCCTAGACACTGGGTCTATAATTGCAGATCATAACAGAGAGATCAGCCAATCAGCTACTGTCTCCTCCAAACTCTGAGAAGCTGATTGGCTGTTGTCTCCAGCAGCTTCTGGGTACAGATAAGGGTTTTTCTACACTCCTGAGTCCTGACTCCTCATGTTAAAATCCGGCTCAGACCCTCAGTCCTGGTCCTGGTCTCTGCCTCCATCACAGGGAGGTTTTTCTGTCAGCAGCACATGAACCACAGAAACCCTGATCACACCACCGCTAAACCTCCAATCACTCTGAACCTTAGAGATCCTCAGAGACCCTCAGAGATCCTCAGAGACCCTCAGAGGTCCCTAGAGATCCTCAGAGACCCCCAGAGATCCTCAGAGATCCTCAGAGATCCTCAGAGACCCTCAGAGGTCCCTAAAGATTCTCAGAGATCCTCAGAGGTCCCTAGAGATCCTCAGAGACCCCCAGAGATCCTAAGAGACCCCCAGAGATCCTCAGAGATCCTCAGAGACCCTCAGAGATCCTCAGAGATCCTCAGAGACCCTCAGAGGTCCCTAGAGATCCTCAGAGACCCACAGAAATCCTCAGAGATCGCTAAAATCTCTAATTGACTTGAGTCTGGGAACACTGGACTTCAAGACCTGAAGGATTCTGGACCCTCTTGTCCTCCTCCAGACTCTGGGACAGTCTAGTTCTTCTTCTCCTTAGACCAGGTGAGACTCTAATGCTGTGTGAACTGAAGCAGAGGTCTGTTTGATTCTTCCCGCACTGCTCCATCTCTGGGTCGGTCTCTGGGTCTGTCTCTGGGTCGGTCTCTGGGTCGGTCTCTGGGTCTGTCTCTGGGTCTGTCTCTGGGTCTGTCTCTGGGTCTGTCTCTGGGTCGGTCTCTGGGTCTGTCTCTGGGTCGGTCTCTGGGTCGGTCTCTGGGTCTGTCTCTGGGTCTGTCTCTGGGTCTGTCTCTGGGTCGGTCTCTGGGTCTGTCTCTGGGTCTGTCTCTGGGTCTGTCTCTGGGTCGGTCTCTGGGTCTGTCTCTGGGTCTGTCTCTGGGTCTGTCTCTGGGTCGGTCTCTGGGTCTGTCTCTGGGTCTGTCTCTGGGTCGGTCTCTGGGTCTGTCTCTGGGTCGGTCTCTGGGTCGGTCTCTGGGTCTGTCTCTGGGTCGGTCTCTGGGTCTGTCTCTGGGTCGGTCTCTGGGTCGGTCTCTGGGCCCCCGTGTCTGTTCAGTCTCTCTAATCCAGGTCCCTCTTATCTAAACACTGACTCTGCTTCTGCCTCACTGACGCTGTAGAGATGAAATCAGTGCTCTGCTCTAAACACTGACGTTCCCACAGACCTGGACCCTAATGAACTCAGACTTCAGATCTGGACCCTAACGGACCCATATTTTAGACCTGGACTCTAACGGACTCAGACTTCAGATCTGGGTCTCTAGCCTCATGTCCCTTGCTGATCGACTTATCTTAGTAGTCTTGTTGCCTTCAGACGAATACACAGACTCCGGGGTTCTCACTTGGTGGGTCTGGACCCACGGGTGGATCAGTTTAAGAACGCTGTGCCTGTCCAAGCTGAGTAGATTCCAGTTGTTCAGCTACTGAACAGTGATCCAGCGTTTTGGTTTCATGGATGAATTTCTCGTAATGATGGAGAAAAGCGGTTAAAAGTGGCCTTCGTGATCAGTGCTGTGTTCCCAGAATGCTTTGTGAGCAGGTAAACACTAAACATCTACACAAACATGTAAATAAAACACATTTATTAAAAATGTAGAAGAAATGACACACCTGTTCAGATCGTCATGGCAACCATTTAAAGCTACATCCTACCTGTGCAGGTGTGAGGTCAAAGGTGACAGGAAGTCAGACAACAGGCTTCAGTATATAAATAAAAACATTTGTTAGTTACTGATGTAGTCTGTAGATGTCCTTTAGAGCTGTGAAGAGAGACAGGAGATTCTACACTCAATCATGAACAGACCAGATGAACGGGACATTTATTTATTCAACTAAAGGCTGCAGGTCCATCCTGTGACATCATCAGACATCCTGTGACATCATCAGACATCCTGTGACATCATCAGACAGTTAAATGCTTGAAAAGATGGAGGTTGATGTTTTGTGTCTATTGTTCAGAAAACATCGCTGACAGATGAGTCTGTTTCTGCTGCACTGACACGCTCCTTCATCACCTCCTCCTCCTCCTCCTCCTCCTGTGGTGTGATGGAGGGGAGGTGGATATCTCTCCTCCTGGCTCCTCCTCTCTGTGACTCAGCTGGAAAAAACAAACAAAGAAGCAAAGGTCAGACTCTTTAAACGGACTCATCCATAAACTCTTCTAGAGGATGCTAACTCTTCAGCTGTCCCATAGCTGTGCTGTTTGACGTACAAACTGTTTCAGTGAATCTGATTGGTTGAAAAATATCAGAGATGAAGAGTAAATGATGGGTTAGAAGCTCTGCAGGTGAGAACCACTGGTCTTAATAATAAAGCATGTTTATGGCACCATGAGGGAGAAAAGCTGTTAAAGAGGCTCTGCTAGCCTCCTAGCTGGTGGCTAACTGTCCTGGCTGGTGGCTACCTGTCCTAGCTGGTGGCTACCTGTCCTCACTGGTGGCTAACTGTCCTAGCTGGTGGCTAACTGTCCTAGCTGGTGGCTACCTGTCCTAGCTGGTGGCTAACTGTCCTAGCTGGTGGCTACCTGTCTTCACTGGTGGCTAACTGTCCTGGCTGGTGGCTACCTGTCCTGGCTGGTGGCTACCTGTCCTAGCTGGTGGCTACCTGTCCTAGCTGGTGGCTAACTGTCCTAGCTGGTGACTACCTGTCCTGGCTGGTGGATAACTGTCCTGGCTGGTGGCTACCTGTCCTCACTGGTGGCTAACTGTCCTAGCTGGTGGCTACCTGTCCTGGCTGGTGGATAACTGTCCTGGCTGGTGGCTACCTGTCCTGGCTGGTGGCTAACTGTCCTGGCTGGTGGATAACTGTCCTGGCTGGTGGCTACCTGTCCTCACTGGTGGCTACCTGTCCTGGTTGGTGGATAACTGTCCTGGCTGGTGGCTACCTGTCCTAGCTGGTGGCTAACTGTCCTAGCTGGTGGCTACCTGTCTTCACTGGTGGCTAACTGTCCTGGCTGGTGGCTACCTGTCCTGGCTGGTGGCTAACTGTCCTGGCTGGTGGATAACTGTCCTGGCTGGTGGCTACCTGTCCTAGCTGGTGGCTAACTGTCCTAGCTGGTGGCTAACTGTCCTAGCTGGTGGCTACCTGTCTTCACTGGTGGCTAACTGTCCTCACTGGTGACTACCTGTCCTGGCTGGTGGATAACTGTCCTGGCTGGTGGCTACCTGTCCTCACTGGTGGCTAACTGTCCTAGCTGGTGGCTACCTGTCCTGGCTGGTGGATAACTGTCCTGGCTGGTGGATAACTGTCCTGGCTGGTGGATAACTGTCCTGGCTGGTGGCTACCTGTCCTGGCTGGTGGCTAACTGTCCTAGCTGGTGGCTAACTGTCCTGGCTGGTGGATAACTGTCCTGGCTGGTGGCTACCTGTCCTAGCTGGTGGCTAACTGTCCTAGCTGGTGGCTAACTGTCCTAGCTGGTGGCTACCTGTCTTCACTGGTGGCTAACTGTCCTCACTGGTGACTACCTGTCCTGGCTGGTGGATAACTGTCCTGGCTGGTGGCTACCTGTCCTCACTGGTGGCTAACTGTCCTAGCTGGTGGCTACCTGTCCTGGCTGGTGGATAACTGTCCTGGCTGGTGGATAACTGTCCTGGCTGGTGGCTACCTGTCCTCACTGGTGGCTAACTGTCCTAGCTGGTGGCTACCTGTCCTAGCTGGTGGCTACCTGTCCTGGCTGGTGGATAACTGTCCTAGCTGGTGGCTACTTGTCCTCACTGGTGGCTAACTGTCCTAGCTGGTGGCTACCTGTCCTAGCTGGTGGCTACCTGTCCTCACTGGTGGCTAACTGTCCTTGCTGGTGGATAACTGTCCTGGCTGGTGGCTACCTGTCCTAGCTGGTGGCTACCTGTCTTCACTGGTGGCTAACTGTCCTGGCTGGTGGCTACCTGTCCTAGCTGGTGGCTAACTGTCCTAGCTGGTGGCTAACTGTCCTAGCTGGTGGCTACCTGTCCTAGCTGGTGGCTACCTGTCCACCAGTCTTTCTCATGAATGGAGATCCTGTTGCTGTAGGAGGATCTTGTTCAAACAGACTCCAGTGTCTCTGTGGCTCCTCCTCTGTTGACTTAAAGCCGTCAGGCGGCCATGTTGGAGCCTCTCTCTCTGTCCTGGTTCTCTTCAGTCCTCAGACCTTCTAGACTAAACTCCAGCGGTGGGTCTACAGTCTAAACCCCACACAGCTAAACTTCCTATGTGTTGCCTTGTGTTGTAGAAATGTTTGGTTACCATGGAAACGTTAGGTTCATCTCATAGAGCTGAACATCCAGACAGAGGTCTATAGACTAACATCTGCTCAGTCAGATCCAGACTGTTGACAGGGACATGTGGTATTGGTCCATGTAGGCCACCATAGTTAGCTCATGCCGGTCATTTCCCTTCTATGAATACATTTTTAAATGTCAGTGCTCTTTCTATCAGTGGTTTTCAGGTAGACAACAATACATCCTTCAGTGAGCCTGTTGTCATGGTTACTGATCACACATACACACACTGTGTCTACGTGCTCTCTTATTGGTCGGTGGAGTGTGGAGTAAACATACTAGCAGAGGCTTTAAGGATGTTTCCATGACAACCAGAGAGAGACGGCTCATTGAGAAGTGTTTACAGATGAAAACTACATTTGTCATAACGACCGTCCTCACGGCTCTCTACAGGCCCACCCCTACATTTACTAGCTGGACTAAAGGATTCATCCACGCCTCAAGGCCCATTTATGCTCAACGTTATGGATCCGGATACGGACGGAGCCTTCTGTCCGTGCTCCGCGTTCATTTCGTCTGTATTTCCGCACGTTTCCATAAAGCTTAGGGATACGGGCCAAACGGAGTAGTACCACCAGAAACCGTGGGGGCAGTGTTGATGTCACTACCTGATACGTAGCTCTGGTGAAACACGAAGAAGAAATCACAATGGCGGAACTTTTTGAGGAAAAGTTATGCGAGTTGGTTAGAAACGCTGCCTTCATTTGTCTTTTATGCAAGAGGTACATTATCAATACCTCCTCCACAGTCGCCATGTTTGTTTTTGAGTTTGTTGTTGTCATAAACTTTTGACTCTGGGCTGCCCCCTGGTGGATGTATTGGTTTACATCCATGCCAACGTAAAGGACGCATGGAAGTATGTGAGCAGTGACGGTAACATGGTTTGAAAAGGACGTATACATTTTCGTACATAAAGGGAGAATAAATGGGCCTTTACAATGTCTAAAAGTTGACTCAGCCTTTGTGTTGTGTGTCTGTGTGTGTCACACCAAGCATGGAGAAGAGGAAGAAGAGCCCAGAACTGTCTGAGGACTTAAGAAGCAAAACTGTCTAAAAATCTGAACAATCTCAAGGTTAAAGACCATCTCCAGAGATCTAGAAATTCCTTTGTCCACTGTGTGTAATATAATCAAGAAGTTTATAACCATGGAGCTGTGGCTAATCTCCCTGGACGTGGACAGAAGAGAAAAACTGACAAAAGAATGCAACGCAGGATAGTTGGAATGGTGGATAAACATCCTCAGTCAACTTCCACACAGATTCAGGCTGTCCTGCAGACTCAGGGTGCAAAAGTGTCAGCTGGGACCATACATGGTCATCTGAATGAGATGAAGCGCTATGGCAGGAGACCCAGGAGAACCCCACTGCTGACAAAGAGACAGAAAAAAGCCAGACTGGAGTTTGCAAAAATGTACCTGAGTAAGCCTCAATCCTTCTGGGAGAACATTTAGTGGACAGATGAGACTAAGGTAGAGCTTTTTGGAAAAGCAGGTCATTCTACTGTTAACAGAAAACAGAATGAGGCCTACAAAGAAAAGAACACAGTACCTACAGTCAAACATGGAGGAGCTTCAAGGATGTTTTGGGGTTGTTTTGCTGCCTCTGGCACTGGGTGCCTTGACTGTGTGACAGGAATCATCAAATCTGAGACTATCAAAAGATTTTGGGCCGCAATGTAGGGCCTAGTGTCAGAAAGCTGGGTCTGGGTCAGAGGTCATGGGTGTTCCAGCAGGACAATGACCCCAAACATACCTCAGAAAGCACCAAGAAATGGTTGGAGACAAAGCTGGAGAGTTCTGAAGAGGCCAGCAATGAGTCCAGATCTAAATCCCATTGAACACCTATGGAGAGATCTCAGAACTGCTGTTGAAGAAGCACCCTTCAAATCTGAGAGACCTGGAGCAGTTTGGAGAAGAAGAGTGGTCCAAAATTCCAGCTGAGAGGAGTAAGAAGCTTGTTGATGGTTATGGGAAGAGACTGGTTTCAGTTATTTTTTCCAAGAGTGTGAAACCAAATATTAAGTTGAGGGTACTGATAATTTTGTCCGGCCCATTTTTTGAGTTCTGTGTAAAATTATGTCAATTTTGTCTTTCTTCCTTCTGATTTTTTTGTGTTGTTCCCATGAACATAAAGGAAATAAACATGTTTATACCAAAAACATATGTAACTGCAACAATTTCTGGAAGAAATGGTGAATTTTTTTGGAAAAATTCCAGGGGTGCCAATACTTTCTTTCATGACTTTAATCATATGTATGAGGGGGTGTCTCTGAGTGTGTGTAGGTGTGTGTGTGTGTGTGTGTATGAGTGTGTGTCTCTGAGTGTGTGTAGGGGTGTGTGTGTGTGTGTGTATGAGTGTGTGTCTCTGAGTGTGTTCCTCAGTGTGGTTAAAGTCAACAGTGACACACATGGCTGCTTGTGTGAGCTCTCTCTGTGACTCTGCTGTTTTAGGAAAGAGTCTGGCTGTGTGAGTGCGTGTAGGTGTGTGTTTGTGTGTGTCGGTGTGTATTAGTGTGTGTTGGTTCCACATCCTGTCTGTGATCCTGCTGATGCTGCTACTTCCTGTTTACAGGCAACCCTCTCAAACAGCCAATCAGAGGCAGAGTTACATCGATGTGATGAGTCTATGCTGTAGTCTGACTCTCCTCAGAGACCGCTCCACATAGCAGACCTGAACCCCTGCAAGACTGGGACTACACTTAGAACCACTGCAGATTTTCAGCCTTCTGATTGGTTCCCTGGGTGGGGATGTCATTTCAGGTGTCTACTGTTGTCAGGATTCTGCTGATTCTGGATCACTCATGTTAACACTGACTGGATCACTCATGTTTATACTGGATCACTCATGTTTATACTGGATCACTCATGTTAATACTGACTGGATCACTCATGTTTATACTGGATCACTCATGTTAATACTGACTGGATCACTCATGTTTATACTGGATCACTCATGTTAATACTGACTTGATCACTCATGTTAACACTGACTGGATTACTCATGTTTATACTGACTGGATCACTCATGTTTATACTGGATCACTCATGTTAATACTGACTGGATTACTCATGTTTATACTGACTGGATCACTCATGTTTATACTGGATCACTCATGTTAACACTGACTGGATTACTCATGTTTATACTGACTGGATCACTCATGTTTATACTGGATCACTCATGTTAACACTGACTGGATTACTCATGTTAATACTGACTGGATTACTCATGTTAATACTGACTTGATCATTCATGTTAATACTGACTGGATCACTCATGTTAATACTGACTTGATCATTCATGTTAATACTGACTGGATCACTCATGTTAATACTGACTTGATCATTCATGTTAATACTGACTGGATCACTCATGTTAATACTGACTTGATCATTCATGTTAATACTGACTGGATTACTCATGTTTATACTGACTGGATCACTCATGTTTATACTGGATCATTCATGTTAATACTGGATCACTCATGTTAACACTGACTGGATTACTCATGTTTATACTGACTGGATCACTCATGTTTATACTGGATCATTCATGTTAATACTGACTGGATCACTCATGTTTATACTGGATCACTCATGTTAATACTGACTTGATCATTCATGTTAATACTGACTGGATCACTCATGTTAATACTGACTGGATCACTCATGTTAATACTGACTAGATCACTCATGTTTATACTGGATCACTCATGTTTATACTGGATCACTCATGTTAACACTGACTGGATTACTCATGTTTATACTGACTGGATCACTCATGATTATACTGGATCACTCATGTTAATACTGACTTGATCATTCATGTTAATACTGACTGGATCACTCATGTTAATACTGACTGGATCACTCATGTTTATACTGACTGGATCACTCATGATTATACTGGATCACTCATGTTAATACTGACTTGATCATTCATGTTAATACTGACTGGATCACTCATGTTAATACTGACTAGATCACTCATGTTTATACTGGATCACTCATGTTTATACTGGATCACTCATGTTAACACTGACTGGATCACTCATGTTTATACTGACTGGATCACTCATGTTTATACTGGATCACTCATGTTAATACTGACTTGATCATTCATGTTAATACTGACTGGATCACTCATGTTAATACTGACTGGATCACTCATGTTAATACTGACTAGATCACTCATGTTTATACTGGATCACTCATGTTTATACTGGATCACTCATGTTAATACTGACTTGATCATTCATGTTAATTCTGACTGGATCACTCATGTTAATACTGACTTGATCACTCATGTTAATTCTGACTGGATCACTCATGTTAATTCTGACTGGATCACTCATGTTAATTCTGACTGGATCACTCATGTTAATTCTGACTTGATCATTCATGTTAATACTGACTGGATCACTCATGTTAATACTGACTGGATCACTCATGTTTATACTGACTGGATCACTCATGTTAATACTGACTGGATCACTCATGTTTATACTGGATCACTCATGTTAATACTGACTTGATCATTCATGTTAATACTGACTGGATCACTCATGTTAATACTGACTGGATCACTCATGTTTATACTGGATCATTCATGTTAATACTGACTGGATCACTCATGTTTATACTGGATCATTCATGTTAATACTGACTGGATCACTCATGTTAATACTGACTGGATCACTCATGTTTATACTGGATCACTCATGTTAATACTGACTTGATCATTCATGTTAATTCTGACTGGATCACTCATGTTAATACTGACTTGATCACTCATGTTAATTCTGACTGGATCACTCATGTTAATTCTGACTGGATCACTCATGTTAATTCTGACTGGATCACTCATGTTAATTCTGACTTGATCATTCATGTTAATACTGACTGGATCACTCATGTTAATACTGACTGGATCACTCATGTTTATACTGACTGGATCACTCATGTTAATACTGACTGGATCACTCATGTTTATACTGGATCACTCATGTTAATACTGACTTGATCATTCATGTTAATACTGACTGGATCACTCATGTTAATACTGACTGGATCACTCATGTTAATTCTGACTGGATCACTCATGTTAATTCTGACTGGATCACTCATGTTAATTCTGACTGGATCACTCATGTTAATTCTGACTGGATCACTCATGTTAATTCTGACTGGATCACTCACACTGTCAGTGTCATCCTTCTTTAGTTTACCTGCTCTAGAACCTGGTCACACCTGTAATATCCCTCCTGTGCTCCTCTGTTCATGCTTTCATCGTGTTTATATTCTATTGTGTTATTTTATATTTATTATGTTATTTTATTTAACCAGGAAAACCTCATTGAGTTCAAACATCTCATTTACAAGAGTGTTCTTCTAGAATATTCCATAGAAGCTTCTATCCTGATGTGTGTCTCCAAATAAAACCTGATCCTCTATGATCTCTAAAGCAGCAGTGTCTCTGCTCCTCTAAACCCCCGCACCATACGGTCAGTACTAAACCCTCTCTTCCAGCCTCTGTGAGACCAGCTCCCTACATGGTCACTTCATCCACACAGAGCTGATGTTAGAGAGGCAGTGATGGAGACACAGCGCCCCCTGCTGCTCAACAGGAGAATAACACAGAAACAATGTTCGAGCCTCTTACCTGAGAGAGAGTCTGACTGTGGGACAGGTACGGGGGACACCTGGAAACACAGACAGACAGGAAGTTCATCCCTGCAAGGTCACTGCAGACTCTTTAAGGTATGACACCTGGACAATCATCAGCTCTGAGAGGTTATTGATCAGTGTGATCAGGGTCGTCTACTTCCTGTTCACCTGGCTGCTGGTAGAGCTGAGACACCTGTAACAGGAAGTCTGAGTGATTGTGTGCGTCTTACCTGTCCTGCAGTGAGCGTGTCCTCCAGGTGAGGGGGAGGAGTCAGCGGCAGGTCTGTTTGGAGGTCAGAGGTAAGAGTTTCCATTGGCTCCACCAGCAGGTCACCCATGGCAACCAGGCACTGATTGGCTGCTTCAATGCTGACATCAGACACGTCTGGAAGAAACAGACATATGATGTCATCCTGACGTCACAGTGATGTCACAGTGTTGTCATCGTGATGTCACAGTGGCATCATGTCTGTTGTCCCTCCTGGATTAGAGAAGCAGACCCCCCCCCCCATAAAGCCCTCAGGATCTATCCAACCCTTCTGTCCCTCTGCAGCTCTGCCCTCCCTTCCACATTAACTGTGGTTCAGTTTGTGTTTGTCCCTCAGCGCCGTCTGAAGGCGGAGCCTACCTGCACTGATTTGTCCATGTGAGGTCGTCTGACCCTGCTGGGCTGATCTTGTCCTGCTGAGGCTCTGTGGATTTGCAGTCCTGTGAGGTTTTGTAGTCCAATCCTCCCTCACCTCCCCCACACTCATCTCCTCCTCCTCCCCCTCCCTCCCCCAGGAGCCCTGTGGACAGAGGTCAGAGGTCAGAGTCAGGAGGCTGTGTGGCTGAGATTTATCACAGGCGTACCATCATTTATGAAAACCGTAAAAAGACCTGAGCCTGAATAAAGATCAGCTACTGATGAATGACAGAGGGACACGTTAAAACCAACGCTTTAGTTCACACCTCTGGCTGAGGTCTCTCTCCTCGCTGCTTCACTCCTTGCTCCATCTTGGTCAGCAGGGTCAGCAGGAGGTCACGACCTCTGACCTGACCTTCACTGGGGGGGTCAAAGTCCTGGAGGAAGGACAGGAAATGACAGAACACTCAGACTCACTTTAATAACATAAATGAACCAAAGGACAGAAGTCTTCAACCACTGACCCCTACCCTGGTCCATCAGCTGGTCCACCTGACACCGTGATTGATCCAGACTCACCTCACTCTGCTAGGAATACTCAGTCAAACCTCACACTTCAGCTTTGCATTGCAATGCATCATGGGAGATATCATTTTGACTGTCTTTGTTGGGAAACCCTCGCTCCATGCCAGCTCCACCCACTTTTTCAAAGGTGACCAACTGTAGCCTAGTATTTGGCAGAAATGGAGGGAAAAGGTCCCAACATCCCTAGCTTCACAAACATTCTGTCCTACACCTTTAGAGATGATGTCATCAGTTTTAAATATAACTCTTTTATAAATGAAACACTTGAAGCAGACGTTACTCGTGGATTTCTCAGGTCCTGTTCCCTGTTTCAGCCTGGTTTTAAATCTTCTCACAGACTCTTCATCTTCTGGACTGTCTGATGGACTAGAGAGTCCACTATGTGGTCTACCACAGTACTATATCTTCTGGACTGTCTGATGGACTAGAGAGTCCACTATGTGGTCTACCACAGTACTATATCTTCTGGACTGTCTGATGGACTAGAGAGTCCACTATGTGGTCTACCACAGTACTATATCTTCTGGACTGTCTGATGGACTAGAGAGTCCACTATGTGGTCTACCACAGTACTATATCTTCTGGACTGTCTGATGGACTAGAGAGTCCACTATGTGGTCTACCACAGTACTCCTAGAGTCCTCTACATAGTCAGCAGAGATCTCAGACTCAGACTCAGCTCTGATTTCTGCTGCAGACGTTTCAGACAGAATAAATCCTGGTCCTGGTCCTCACCATGTCCTGGAGCTCTTGCAGAGAGCTGGAGAAACTACACACTCCATCAGCACCTAAGGGGGGTCAGGGAGAGAACCAGAGAGGTCAGAGGTCAGATCAGGGATGGATCCCTGGTCTCAGACTGGAGCTAAGTCTAGACTGATGTTTAGTGAAGTGAACCTGCAGCAGCAGCAGCCAGCCTGTTGATGAGCAGCTCTCCCTCTGAGATGTGTTTCAGAGAAGCTTCAGGCTCCACGCTGGACGAGGAACCACTGCTGCTACTGGGGTTACTGGAGCTACTGGAGCTGGAGTCGTCTGAGGAACTGGACAGAGAGTCTGGATGGGGAGGGGGAGGAGGAGGAGGAGGAGGAGGAGGAGGGAGGGAGGAGGGAGGCTCTGGCTCTGCTGCTGTCATTGGCCTGCAGGGGGGGACAGAGAGACAGGAGAGGTCATCAGAGAAGAAGAGTGAGGAGCATCAGAGAGGTCATCAGAGGAGAAGAGTGAGGAGCATCAGAGAAGAAGAGTGAGGAGCATCAGAGAAGAAGAGTGAGGAGCATCAGAGAAGAAGAGTGAGGAGCATCAGAGAGGTCATCAGAGAAGAAGAGTGAGGAGCATCAGAGAGGTCATCAGAGAAGAAGAGTGAGGAGCATCAGAGAGGTCATCAGAGAAGAAGAGTGAGGAGCATCAGAGAGGTCATCAGAGAAGAAGAGTGAGGAGCATCAGAGAGGTCATCAGAGAAGAAGAGTGAGGAGCATGCTCCCTGTAGGAGGTTCTAACAGGTTCCTGGTTCTTACGGTGTCTCCTGGTGTTCCTCTGGCTTCTCCTCCTCATCCAATGGGAGTTCAGTGTTGTCCATGGTGGGAGGGGGCTCTGGGCTCTCTGCAGGAGGGGTGGGCTCTGGGCTTGGTGTGGGCGTGGCTACAGGCTCTGAGGTCATAATCAAACACAGAGTTAAACCTCATAAACCAATCAGATACCCAGATTTAATCAGGATGGAGAAAGACCAGCTGATCTGACCGAGGGCTGAGATTGGCCGAGGAGTCTCCTCCTGTAAGAGGCTGGTTGGCTCAGAGGGAGGGGGCGTGGTCAGGGGCGGGGTCTCTCTGATGGGCGTTGATGGACTGGGTGGAGGAGTCGATACGGGAGTGGGAACCAGTGGAACCAGTTTGATCTGAAAATAAACCCAGACCATCAGGATTCAGACACAGAGAGGTTAAAGACCATAATTAACAACTGTATTAATTATTATATCTGTGATCTGATTAATGAGTGTAATAACTAATGTCAGAGGTCAGAGGTCAGAGCCCAGCCATGAAAAAAGTAAAGAGAATAAAGCAGAAAAACTGAGACAACTTCAAGAAAAATGAGTTAAAAGTCTAAATGGGCTGAAGTGGCAAAAACTGTCAGGAAAAGGAGGAAACATTGGTCAGAGACTGGCCAGAGCTAGGGAAGAGGGGCTAGGAGGTTTATCAGGGTCCAGTCTCTGGGTTTATCAGGGTCCAGTCTCTGGGTTTATCAGGGTCCAGTCTCTGGGTTTATCAGGGTCCAGTCTCTGGGTTTATCAGGGTCCAGTCTCTGGGTTTATCAGGGTCCAGTCTCTGGGTTTATCAGGGTCCAGTCTCTGGGTTTATCAGGGTCCATTCTCTGGGTTTATCAGGGTCCAGTCTCTGGGTTTATCAGGGTCCATTCTCTGGGTTTATCAGGGTCCATTCTCTGGGTTTATCAGGGTCTAGTCTCTGGGTTTATCAGGGTCCAGTCTCTGGGTTTATCAGGGTCCAGTCTCTGGGTTTATCAGGGTCCATTCTCTGGTTTATCAGGGTCCATTCTCTGGGTTTATCAGGGTCCATTCTCTGGGTTTATCAGGGTCCAGTCTCTGGGTTTATCAGGGTCCAGTCTCTGGGTTTATCAGGGTCCATTCTCTGGGTTTATCAGGGTCCATTCTCTGGTTTATCAGGGTCCAGTCTCTGGGTTTATCAGGGTCCATTCTCTGGGTTTATCAGGGTCCATTCTCTGGGTTTATCAGGGTCCATTCTCTGGGTTTATCAGGGTCTAGTCTCTGGGTTTATCAGGGTCCAGTCTCTGGGTTTATCAGGGTCTAGTCTCTGGGTTTATCAGGGTCCAGTCTCTGGGTTTATCAGGGTCCATTCTCTGGTTTATCAGGGTCCAGTCTCTGGGTTTATCAGGGTCCATTCTCTGGGTTTATCAGGGTCCAGTCTCTGGGTTTATCAGGGTCCAGTCTCTGGGTTTATCAGGGTCCATTCTCTGGGTTTATCAGGGTCCAGTCTCTGGGTTTATCAGGGTCCAGTCTCTGGGTTTATCAGGGTCCAGTCTCTGGGTTTATCAGGGTCCATTCTCTGGGTTTATCAGGGTCCAGTCTCTGGGTTTATCAGGGGTCCCCCATCCACAGACATCATGCAGACTACATAAAGGTTAACTACCTCTTCAGTCACTGCTGTTCTTGGTTCCGGTTCTGGTTCTGGTTCCTGCATGTCTCTCAGCATCAGGACCAGGATCTCCATCAGAACCTCGTTCACCAGCTGGTGGATGAGAGAAGATTCCACTGAAAGATACCCGTTAAAAATGAATTAAATAAAGAGAATAATCACTGCCAGCCAATTAAAATCAGCCAAAAACTGAAATGAAGAAAAGGTCAGCAGCAGGTCAGTCAAACAAGACAAATCAAATATTGAAATTCAGCCTGTTTTTTTTTAAGTTTCCTTTTTTGAAACAGAAAAGAAAAATATATTTTATGATATTTGACTTTAATTTTCCAGCTCTTGTGTCCTTTTAAATTAAATATTAATGATTTCATGGATTCATGAGGAATAAAAGGATTCAAGCTCATCAGTGTGACCTCACTGACCCCTGCTGGTCAGGAAGACTCCAGCTTCATCACTGACTGACAGCTGTCTGCTCTCACCAGCGTCTGATGTCACACTCTGCTCCTCCGTCTCTGATGTGTCAGTGGAGTTCAGCTGGGCGGGGTCTGAGGGAGGGGGGCGGTACATTTCTGAGATCATCCTGGACATCAGCTGCTGCTCCACCCTGGAATAAACAAACAAACAAACAAACATTAATAAACAGGACTGCTCCACCCTGGAATAAACAAACAAACAAACAAACATTAATAAACAGGACTGCTCCACCCTGGAATAAACAAACAAACAAACATTAATAAACAGGACTGCTCCACCCTGGAAAAAACAAACAAACATAAATAAACAGGACTGCTCCACCCTGGAATAAACAAACAAACATAAATAAACAGGACTGCTCCACCCTGGAAAAAACAAACAAACATAAATAAACAGGACTGCTCCACCCTGGAATAAACAAACAAACAAACAAACATTAATAAACAGGACTGCTCCACCCTGGAATAAACAAACAAACAAACATTAATAAACAGGACTGCTCCACCCTGGAATAAACAAACAAAAAAACAAAAATAAATAAACAGGACTGCTCCACCCTGGAAAAAACAAACAAACATAAATAAACAGGACTGCTCCACCCTGGAAAAAACAAACAAACATAAATAAACAGGACTGCTCCACCCTGGAATAAACAAACAAACAAACAAACATAAATAAACAGGACTGCTCCACCCTGGAATAAACAAACAAACATAAATAAACAGGACTGCTCCACCCTGGAAAAAAAAAACAAACAAACAAACATTAATAAACAGGACTGCTCCACCCTGGAATAAACAAACAAACAAACAAACATTAATAAACAGGACTGCTCCACCCTGGAATAAACAAACAAACAAACAAACATTAATAAACAGGACTGCTCCACCCTGGAATAAACAAACAAACATAAATAAACAGGACTGCTCCACCCTGGAATAAACAAACAAACAAACATTAATAAACAGGACTGCTCCACCCTGGAATAAACAAACAAACAAACAAACATTAATAAACAGGACTGCTCCACCCTGGAATAAACAAACAAACAAACAAACATAAATAAACAGGACTGCTCCACCCTGGAATAAACAAACAAACAAACAAACATTAATAAACAGGACTGCTCCACCCTGGAATAAACAAACAAACAAACATTAATAAACAGGACTGCTCCACCCTGGAATAAACAAACAAATAAACATTAATAAACAGGACTGCTCCACCCTGGAATAAACAAACAAACATAAATAAACAGGACTGCTCCACCCTGGAATAAACAAACAAACATAAATAAACAGGACTGCTCCACCCTGGAATAAACAAACAAACAAACAAACATAAATAAACAGGATTGCTCCACCCTGGAATAAACAAACAAACAAACATTAATAAACAGGACTGCTCCACCCTGGAATAAACAAACAAACATAAATAAACAGGACTGCTCCACCCTGGAATAAACAAACAAACATAAATAAACAGGACTGCTCCACCCTGGAATAAACAAACAAACATTAATAAACAGGACTGCTCCACCCTGGAATAAACAAACAAACATAAATAAACAGGACTGCTCCACCCTGGAATAAACAAACAAACATAAATAAACAGGACTGCTCCACCCTGGAATAAACAAACAAACATAAATAAACAGGACTGCTCCACCCTGGAATAAACAAACAAACATAAATAAACAGGACTGCTCCACCCTGGAATAAACAAACAAACAAACATTAATAAACAGGACTGCTCCACCCTGGAATAAACAAACAAACAAACAAACATAAATAAACAGGACTGCTCCACCCTGGAATAAACAAACAAACAAACAAACATAAATAAACAGGACTGCTCCACCCTGGAATAAACAAACAAACATAAATAAACAGGACTGCTCCACCCTGGAATAAACAAACAAACATAAATGAACAGGGCTGCACCACCCTAAAAATAAGGTGTGAGAAAGAGAACCTTTGCTGTATCCATTTATATCCAGTAGAGGATAGACACCGTCCTGCACCTACAGGATCAGGATCAGAGTCCGGCTTCTGGGAGCTGAAGAGACCAGACTGAGGTTTTAGCTGCCAGCTAGAGATTACTTCTTTGCGGCACAGCTTTTCTTTCAAACACAAATGAACAAACAAGTAAACAAAAACAAAACACGAACGCAACTAATAAACAAATAAACTCAAGTAAGACTGATGAAGAGGACACGCTCTAACCAATCAGAACAGAGATCACAGAGGTGCTGATTCTCACCATTCCAGCAGACGGCTCTCCAGCAGGTCTCTCTGCAGACCCCTCCCAGGCATGGAGGTCTGATCCTGGGAGGGGGGCCCAGGGGGGGCCTGGGGAGGGAAGACTGGACCCTGGTACAGGACGGGAGGAGGGGACGGACCTCCTGCTAGCTCCACCTCCTCCTCACCCCCAACACTCACCTCCTCCTGCTGAGGATGGGGGAGAATGGTGGGGGGCAGGGGAAGGATGGGGGGAACAGGGGGAGAACAGGGGGAGGAAAGAGGGAGGACAGGGGGAGGACAGAGGAAAGAAAGAGGGAGGACAGAGTGAGGAAAGAGGGAGGACGGGGGAGGACAGAGGAAAGAAGGAGGGAGGACAGAGGGAGGACGGGGGAGGATAGGGAGGACAGGAGGACAGAGGAATAGAGGAGGAGGGAGGACAGGAGGACAGGGAGGACAGGGGAGGACAGAGGAGGATAGGGAGGACAGAGGGGAGGACGGGGCAGGAATAGGAGGACAAGGACAGGGAGGACAGGGAGGACAGGACATAGGAGGACAGGAGGAGAGGAATAGAGGAGGACAGGGAGGACAAGGACAGAGGAGGACGGAGGGAGGACAGGACTGCCAGAGGAATAGAAGGAGGGAGGACAAGGACAGAGGAGGATAGGGAGGACAGGACTGCTCCAGAGGAAAGAAGGAGGAGGACAGAGGAGGAAGGACAGAGGATAAACAGGACGGAATAGGAACAGAACAAACAGAGGAGGATAAACAGGACAGGAAAGAAGGAGGGAGGACAGAGGGAGGACGGGGGAGGACAGAGGGAGGACAGGGGGAGGACGGGGGAGGACAGAGGAAAGAAGGAGGGAGGACAGAGGAAAGAAGGAGGGAGGACAGAGGAAAGAAGGAGGGAGGACAGAGGGAGGACAGAGGAAAGAAGGAGGGAGGACAGAGGGAGGATGGGGGAGGACAGAGGAAAGAAGGAGGGAGGACAGAGGGAGGACAGAGGGAGGACAGAGGGAGGACGGGGGAGGACAGAGGAAAGAAGGAGGGAGGACAGAGGAAAGAAGGAGGGAGGACAGAGGAAAGACGGAGGGAGGACAGAGGGAGGACTGGGGAAGGACAGCGAGAGGACAGAGGGAGGACGGGGGAGGACAGAGGAAAGAAGGAGGGAGGACAGAGGGAGGACAGAGGGAGGACAGAGGGAGGACGGGGGAGGACAGAGGAAAGAAGGAGGACAGGGGAGGACAGAGGGAGGACGGGGAGGACAGAGGAAAGAAGGAGGGAGGACAGAGGGAGGATGGGGGAGGACAGAGGAAAGAAGGAGGGAGGACAGAGGGAGGACAGAGGGAGGACGGGGGAGGACAGAGGAAAGAAGGAGGGAGGACAGGGGGAGGACAGAGGGAGGATGGGGGAGGACAGGGGGAGGACAGAGAGAGGACAGAGGGAGGACAGAGGGAGGACGGGGGAGGACAGAGGGGAGGACAGAGGGAGGAGGGAGGACAGAGGAGAGGAGGAGGACAGGGGGAGGACAGAGAGAGGACAGAGAGAGGACAGAGAGAGGAGGACGGGGAGGACAGAGGAAAGAAGGAGGAGGGAGGACAGAGGGAGGAGGACAGAGGGAGGACGGAGGGAGGACAGAGGGAGGACGGGGGAGGACAGAGGAAAGAAGGAGGGAGGACAGAGGGAGGACAGAGGGAGGATGGGGGAGGACAGAGGGAGGACGGGGGAGGACAGAGGAAAGAAGGAGGGAGGACAGAGGGAGGACAGAGGGAGGACAAGGGAGGACAGAGAGAGGACAGAGGAAAGAAGGAGGGAGGACAGGGGCATGTACATAAGGAGAGAATAGCAGAGAAGGAGTTTACATAAATCTCTGTTCAAATAAACAAAATAATTATAATTAGCTAGTAATAACATGAAGTGATGACTGGTCTCTGGTCCTGGTCTCTGGTCAGTGTAATGAGTCTGATCAGGACTCTGATGATCACTAAGAGTGTAATCCTGTTAGAGTCCAGTAGGGGGGGCTGTGGGACTACAGCTGGATTACAGCAGGAGGAGGAAAGAGATGTTCTCACAGTTTAGCTCTGAGGCTTGTTCAGATACTGAAACCCTGATGGCGTGTTTCCATGACAACAAATTAAAGGTGTTACACCTGATCAGTAAATAAACAACAGAGCAGAAGAGGAGGAGAGCTGGGGGGGGGGGGGGGGGGGATAAACCAGAGGAAGAGGAGGAGAGCAGGGAGAGGGGGGAGGAGTAAACCAGAGGAAGAGGAGGAGTAAAGTAGGAGTAGTTTACCTGTATGACATCAGTGACAGACAGGAAGTCTGTCCCAGGAAACATGTTCTCTTCCCCCTCCTCCTCCTTTTCACCCTTTTTCACCATGTCAACAGAGGGGGGGGGAGGAGCTTCACCTGCATTAGTCTCCGCCTCCTTATGACACAGAAAAACACTTCAGTGACCTTTAACCTTCTGTTATGTTGCTATTGAAACAAGAACTCCTTAAGACAAAAAATACACACAACTCTGAATGGCTGTAATGAAAATTGCTTCTTGTTTGGCATCATCTGCAAAGGAAAGGATGGAATGTTTATAAGTTTTAGAGGATGACATCATCTTCAAAGGCAAGGATGGAATGTTTGTAAGTTTTAAAGGATGTAATCATCTTCAAAGGCAAGGATGAAATGTTTCTAAGTTTTAGAGGATGACATTTTCAAAGGCAAGGATGGAATGTTTATAAGTTTAAGAGGATGACATCATCTTCAAAGGCAAGGATGGAATGTTTATAAGTTTAAGAAGATGACGTCATCTTCAAAGGCAAGGATGGAATGTTTATAAGTGTGAGAGGATGACATCATCTTCAAAGGCAAGGATGGAATGTTTATAAGTTTGAGAGGATGACATCATTGTTAAAGCCAAGGATGGAATATTTATAAATTTTAGAGGATGACATCACCTTCAAAGGCAAGGATGGAATGTTTATTAGTTTGAGAGGATGACATCATCTTCAAAGGCAAGGATGGAATGTTTATAAGTTTGAGAGGATGACATCATCATTAAAGCCAAGGATGGAATGTTTATGAATTTTAGAGGATGACATCACCTTCAAAGGCAAGGATGGAATGTTTATAAGTTTGAGAGGATGACATCATCTTCAAAGGCAAGGATAAAATGTTTCTAAGTTTTAGAGGATGACATCATCTTCAAAGGCAAGGATGGAATGTTTATAAGTTTGAGAGGATGACATCATCTTCAAAGGCAAGGATGAAATGTTTATAAGTTTTAGAGGATGACATCATCTTCAAAGGCAAGGATGGAATGTTCCTGAAGGTGGGGATGCCCCTTCACTGTTGCCAAGTATTAGATCATAGTTTTCAACCCTCGTTCCTCGTCAGTTCCCCTCACTTTTCTAGAAGTTGCCAACAAAGAAGAAGAAAGAAGAGTTGCCATAAAGCGAAGATTGCTGGTATGTCTGTGTTCTAATGATGATGGAGAGATGAACTATGTTGATGTTTATATTCCTTATCTGTTTTTGTTTGAAGGTAATGAATAATAAGGCTAATATAACTCAACCATGTCTCTACACCTGTATAAGCTCCGACTCGTTTTCTGTTCCTAGGTATTTGTAGGATGGACAACAATGATGATGTCATCACTCTCTATGGTGTTATCATTAACGATGATGTCATCACTCTCTATGGTGTTATCATTAACGATGATGTCATCACTCTCTTTGGTGTTATTATTAACGATGATGTCATCACTCTCTATGGTGTTATCATTACTGATGATGTCATCACTCTTTGAGGTTATCATTAACGATGATGTCATCACTCTTTTAGGTGTTATCATAACTGATGATGTCATCATTATCTTTGGTGTTATCATTACTGATGATGTCATCACTCTCTTTGGTGTTATCATTACCGATGATGTCATCACTCTCTTTGGTGTTATCGTTACTGATGATGTCATCACTATTTTTTAGTGTTATCATTACTGATGATGTCATCATTATCTTTGGTGTTATCATTACTGATGATGTCATCACTCTCTTTGGTGTTATCATTACCGATGATGTCATCACTCTCTTTGGTGTTATCGTTACTGATGATGTCATCACTATTTTTTAGTGTTATCATTACTGATGATGTCATCATTATCTTTGGCGTTATCATTAACGATGATGTCATCACTCTCTCTGGTGTTTTCATTACCGATGATGTCATCACTCTCTTTGGTGTTATCATTAACAATGATGTCATCACTATTTTTGGGCGTTATCATTACTGATGATGTCATCACTCTCTTTGGTGTTATCATTCACGATGATGTCATCACTCTCTTTGGGGTTATCATTAACGATGATGTCATCACTCTCTTTGGTGTTATCATTACTGATGATGTCATTAATCCTATATCCATTAGTATCTGTTGATCCCACCTGGTGAGATTCCTGAGAGCCTTCCTCTCTGAGTGTACTCCTACCTGTGAACGGAGCTCCGCCCCTCGGTTAGCCATGGTGACAACAGTAGCTGCTGGAGGAGCTGGAGATGGAGCTGATGTCACTTCCTGTTGATGACTAGAGGGACACCTGGAGGATGAGTCCATCCTGGGAGGACCTGGGGGGTTCATACATTCATAATTCATTAATTCATATGTAGCAACTTAAACAATGATGTATATAACTGGTTAATATTATCAATATTCATATTAAATTAATAAATATGATGTAGTACAGCCCAGTATACACCATAATGATATCATGTAGGTGTTGATACCATCTAACTTGTTAGTTTACTGAAATTTAAATTTGTATTTTAAAGAAATAGAGCTAGTATTTAGAGACATTAGAATGAACGGTGCTCAGTTCTTTCCTGTTTGTTGACATGAAGATGATGATTTAGTAATCGGACTTATAAACTGATGATTACTTTAACATTCTATCATTTATGTACAGGCCTTTATATTAATGATTTGTTAGATTATACTGAGCTACTCTATTAAACAGAGATACAAATAAAAAATAATGTTATATTATTATTATCATATTTGATTCTAGATTAAATGACATTTGTTTGTTTGTTTGTTTGTTAGTTTGTTTACAGACCCAGTGGGATTGCCGTGGTAACAGGGTAACTTTCAGCAGGGGTCACAATGAGGTCAGCAGGGTCAGCAGAGGTCAGGTGGGTGGAGCTGATGGTGTAATGATGCTGAGGTCGTCCAGGTGACAGAGTGAGGGGTGGAGCCAAACAGGTCTGCGTCTTACAGGACTTCACCTTCACACCTGAAAGAGGGAGAGAGAGGCAGGTAAGATTTTAGGAGGGATCTGACCCCCATATTCATGGAGGCGTGGCCAGATAAAAGGTGAGTAACAGCTGATTGTCTGTCCAGGTAATCCTCAGGTGGGTGGAGTCTACCCTCCTTGATCTGGATCACTAATATCAGGCCGTCTCTGATGTCATACCTGTATTAACCAATGAGAACCAGCAGACCGGGACGAGAAGGCCACCTGATTAAACCCAGTTTAGCTTTTTTAAAAAGTTTTACTGACCTCTGACCCTCTCTACCAGGCGGGGGCGGGGCTTCCTGCTTGGTGGTGACACAGGTGAGCTGAAGCGCAGGTATGGACTCTTCTTCAGGGTCCGTCTGACGCCGTCATATGGCGCTCTGCCATACAGGTGAGACAGGTACACCTCTCCATCATCCTCCACCTGCTTCCTTTCTGCCAGCTGACTATTTGCTCTGACGGGCTCCACCCCCTTCACCTGGAGAAACACCATCAATGACATCATCATCAGTGAGTCATCACCTGAATGTTCTGATCCAATCAGAGTGGAGATCAGTCTGACCTCTGGAGCCAGCTGTCCACCTCTTCCTCTTCCTCTGAGCATGCTCACTGTCCTCCCAGTGCCTCTGTGGGCGGAGCTACCTGCAGCCATCTGTGATGTCAGAGCAGGGTCTCTCCTGGAGAGGTGTTTGGTAGTGGCGCCTGCAGCCCTGCAGGAGGCGACGTCCTGGGAGGACACCTCAGCCTGAGGAGGAACAGAAGGAGGAGATGTGATCTAAGGTCCATTCTCCAGGAGTTTCCCTCCTCTCAGCTCACCTGGACCTCACCTGGGCGTCTTTGGACAGCATGCTGATCCAGGCGTCCACCGTCCTCTTGATACGGACCTCCTCTGTCCAATCCCTGCAGAGAAGACACAAGGACTCACTCTGATTAAACCATACAGATCAGACTCTGATTGTCCAATACAGATCAGACTCTGATTGGACAATACAGATCCGACTCTGATTGGACAATACAGATCAGACTCTGATTGGACAATACAGATCAGACTCTGATTGGACAATACAGATCAGACTCTGATTGGGCAATACAGATCAGACTCTGATTGGGCAATACAGATCAGACTCTGATTGGACGATGAAGATCAGACTCTGATTGGACAATGAAGATCAGACTCTGATTGGACAATGAAGATCAGACTCGCCTGTCCGTCTCCAGGGGGGCGGGATTAGAGATAATTTGGTTAAATGATGTAGAGACCCAGAGGGTGGGGTTAGTCGTCGGAGGGTTACCTGTTAGCAGACAGGGCATCCAGCTGACAGTGAAGAACCTCTCCAGATCTGGCTCTCAACATGGACTCCAGGTTCTCCTCTAGAACCTTCTTCTGTCTCCTCACCTGGCAGAGAACATGCCCCGCCTCCTCCAGAGTGGACGACACTGCACGTCTCTTCTGGACCAGGATGGGCTGACGGGTCTGATGGGTCTGATGGGTCTGGGTCTGATGGGTCTGATGGGTCTGGGCCTGTTGGGTCTGGGCCCGTTGGGTCTGATGGTTCTGATGGGTCTGGGCCCGTTGGGTCTGATGGGTCTGGGTCTGGGCCTGTTGGGTCTGATGGGTCTGGGCCTGTTGGGTCTGGGCCCGTTGGGTCTGATGGTTCTGAATGGTCTGGGCCCGTTGGGTCTGATGGGTCTGGGTCTGGGCCTGTTGGGTCTGATGGGTCTGGGCCTGTTGGGTCTGA
The DNA here is from genome assembly GCF_018320785.1 of Cheilinus undulatus. NCBI lineage: Eukaryota > Metazoa > Chordata > Actinopteri > Labriformes > Labridae > Cheilinus > Cheilinus undulatus. Next base: position 726,022 of record NC_054882.1, read on the forward strand.
TGGGTCTGGGCCTGTTGGGTCTGATGGGTCTGATGGGTCTGGGCCCGTTGGGTCTGGGCCCGTTGGGTCTGATGGGTCTGGGCCTGTTGGGTCTGATGGGTCTGATGGGTCTGGGCCTGTTGGGTCTGATGGGTCTGATGGGTCTGGGCCCGTTGGGTCTGATGGGTCTGGGCCTGTTGGGTCTGATGGGTCTGATGGGTCTGGGCCCGTTGGGTCTGATGGGTCTGGGCCTGTTGGGTCTGATGGGTCTGGGTCTGGGCCTGTTGGGTCTGATGGTTCTGGGCCTGTTGGGTCTGGGTCAAATGGGTATGGATCTGTTGGGTCTGGGTCTGTTGTGAAGCGCTCTGATTGGACAGAGAGTGAGGTAGCTGGGTCTGATTGGTGGATCGGAGGGAGTGGGTGTGGCGTGGTGTTGCTGGTTTAGGTTTAGAGAGGACTGGTGGGCTGGGGGTCTGATGGTTCTGCTGTTCCTCAGTCTGTAGTGTTGTTGTGATGTGAGGTTCTGTTGGTGGTCTAGAGGGAGAGGGGGGTCGTTGGGAGCTGGTCTGGAGGGACTGCGGTAGATTCTGCTGGTCTGGTCCAGCTGTGCTAGTCTTTAGTGAGCCTTCAGCCTGTTGGAGGACAGAAAGTCACTCAGTTATAAAAGACTTTAATTGTGTTGGTGAGTCCAGGTCAGACCAAAGACCTGGAACCCAAAGGGGTCATTCCAGGATGGTTTGGGTCATGTGACCTGCGCCATCGCAGCTTTAATCAGAGAACTAAACATGAAGAGTATCAGATTCACCGTCAGCAGAGTCTTCATCTCTGCCCTCAGACGTCCCATCTCTCTCAGCATCTCATTGGCTCTCCTCGCTGCTGCCTTACTGTGATTGGCCGACGACTGCAGGTGACTTCCTGAGGCTGCTCTGGTTGCCGTGGAAATGCTGGGCTCACCTCTGTGATGTTGATCAGCTCTGAGAAAAGACAGGAACAGACCCTCACATCAGGACCGTGAACTTCAGACAACAGGTCTAAACCGTCGATGAGAGCCTCCAGAGTCTGGATCAGGTCTAAACCGTCGATGAGAGCCTCCAGAGTCTGGATCAGGTCTAAACCGTCGATGAGAGCCTCCAAAGTCTGGGTCAGGTCTAAACCGGCTATGGTAGCCTCCAAAGTCTGGGTCAGGTCTAAACAGTCGATGAGAGCCTCCAGAGTCTGGATCAGGTCTAAACCGGCTATGGTAGCCTCCAAAGTCTGGGTCAGGTCTAAACAGTCGATCATAGCCTCCAAAGTCTGGATCAGGTCTAAACCGTCGATGATAGCCTCCGGAGTCTGGATCAGGTCTACACTGTCTATAATAGCCTCTAGAATCTGGATCAGGTCTAAACCGTCTATAATAGCCTCTAGAGTCTGGATCAGGTCTAAACCGTCTATAATAGCCTCCAGAGTCTGGATCAGGTCTAAACCGTCTATAACAGCCTCCAGAGTCTGGATCAGGTCTAAACTGTCTATAATAAACCTCCAGAGTCTGGATCAGGTCTAAACCGTCTATGGTAGCCTCCAGAGTCTGGATCAGGTCTAAACCGTCTATGGTAGCCTCCAGAGTCTGGATCAGGTCTAAACCGTCTATAATAGCTGCCAGAGTCTGGATCAGGTCCAAACGGTCTATAATAGCCTCCAGAATCTGGATCAGGTCCAAACCGTCTATGGTGGCCTCCAGAGGCTGGATCAGGTCCAAACCGTCTATAATAGCCTCTAGAGTCTGGATCAGGTCCAAACCTTTTATAATAGCCTCCAGAGTCTGGATCAGGTCCAAACCGTCTATAATAGCCTCCAGAGTCTGGATCAGGTCTAAACCGTCTATAATAACCTCCAGAGTCTGGATCAGGTCTAAACTGTCTATAATAAACCTCCAGAGTCTGGATCAGGTCTAAAATCGTCTTTAATAGCCTCTAGAGTCTGGATCAGGTCTAAACCGTCTATAATAGCCTCCGGAGTCTGGATCAGGTCTAAACCGTCTATAATAGCCTCCAGAGTCTGGATCAGGTCTAAACTGTCTATAATAAACCTCCAGAGTCTGGATCAGGTCTAAAATCGTCTTTAATAGCCTCTAGAGTCTGGATCAGGTCTAAACCGTCTATAATAGCCTCCAGAGTCTGGATCAGGTCTAAACCGTCTATAATAGCCTCCAGAGTCTGGATCAGGTCGAAACTGTCTATAATAAACCTCCAGAGGCTGGATCAGGTCTAAACTGTCTATGGTACCCTCCAGAGTCTGGATCAGGTCGAAACCGTCTATAATAGCCTCCAGAGTCTGGATCAGGTCTAAACCGTCTATGGTAGCCTCCAGAGTCTGGATCAGGTCTAAACCGTCTATAATAGCCTCCAGAGTCTGGATCAGGTCTAAACCGTCTATAATAGCCTCCAGAGTCTGGATCAGGTCTAAACCGTCTATAATAGCCTCCAGAGTCTGGATCAGGTCTAAACAGTCGATGATAGCCTCCAAAGTCTGGATCAGGTCTAAACCGTCGATGATAGCCTCCGGAGTCTGGATCAGTTCTAAACCGTCTATAATAGCCTCTAGAGTCTGGATCAGGTCTAAACTGTCTATAATAGCCTCCAGAGTCTGGATCAGGTCGAAACCGTCTATAATAGCCTCCAGAGTCTGGATCAGGTCTAAACCGTCTTTAATAGCCTCTAGAATCTGGATCAGGTCTAAACCGTCTATAATAGCCTCTAGAGTCTGGATCAGGTCTAAACCGTCTATAATAGCCTCCAGAGTCTGGATCAGGTCTAAACCGTCTATGGTACCCTCCAGAGTCTGGATCAGGTCTAAACCGTCTATAATAGCCTCCAGAGTCTGGATCAGGTCTAAACCTTTTATAATAGCCTCCAGAGTCTGGATCAGGTCCAAACCGTCTATGGTGGCCTCCAGAGTCTGGATCAGGTCTAAACCATCTATAATAGCTGCCAGAGTCTGGATCAGGTCTAAACCGTCTATAATAGCCTCCAGAGTCTGGATCAGGTCCAAACCTTTTATAATAGCCTCCAGAGTCTGGATCAGGTCCAAACCGTCTATAATAGCCTCCAGAGTCTGGATCAGGTCTAAACCGTCTATGGTACCCTCCAGAGTCTGGATCAGGTCTAAACCGTCTATAATAACCTCCAGAGTCTGGATTAGGTCCAAACCGTCTATAATAGCCTCCAGAGTCTGGATCAGGTCCAAACATTTTATAATAGCCTCCAGAGTCTGGATCAGGTCCAAACCGTCTATAATAGCCTCCAGAGTCTGGATCAGGTCCAAACCTTTTATAATAGCCTCCAGACTCTGGATCAGGTCTAAACCGTCTATAATAACCTCCAGAGTCTGGATCAGGTCTAAACCGTCTATAATAACCTCCAGAGTCTGGATTAGGTCTAAACTGTCTATAATAAACCTCCAGAGTCTGGATCAGGTCTAAACTGTCTATAATAAACCTCCAGAGTCTGGATCAGGTCTAAACCGGCTATGGTAGCCTCCAAAGTCTGGATCAGGTCTAAACAGTCGATGAGAGCCTCCAGAGTCTGGATCAGGTCTAAACCGGCTATGGTAGCCTCCAAAGTCTGGGTCAGGTCTAAACAGTCGATCATAGCCTCCAAAGTCTGGATCAGGTCTAAACCGTCGATGATAGCCTCCGGAGTCTGGATCAGGTCTACACTGTCTATAATAGCCTCTAGAATCTGGATCAGGTCTAAACCGTCTATAATAGCCTCTAGAGTCTGGATCAGGTCTAAACCGTCTATAATAGCCTCCAGAGTCTGGATCAGGTCTAAACCGTCTATAACAGCCTCCAGAGACTGGATCAGGTCTAAACTGTCTATAATAAACCTCCAGAGTCTGGATCAGGTCTAAACCGTCTATGGTAGCCTCCAGAGTCTGGATCAGGTCTAAACCGTCTATGGTAGCCTCCAGAGTCTGGATCAGGTCTAAACCGTCTATAATAGCTGCCAGAGTCTGGATCAGGTCTAAACCGTCTATAATAGCCTCCAGAATCTGGATCAGGTCCAAACCGTCTATGGTGGCCTCCAGAGTCTGGATCAGGTCCAAACCGTCTATAATAGCTGCCAGAGTCTGGATCAGGTCTAAACCGTCTATAATAGCCTCTAGAGTCTGGATCAGGTCCAAACCTTTTATAATAGCCTCCAGAGTCTGGATCAGGTCCAAACCGTCTATAATAGCCTCCAGAGTCTGGATCAGGTCTAAACCGTCTATAATAACCTCCAGAGTCTGGATCAGGTCTAAACTGTCTATAATAAACCTCCAGAGTCTGGATCAGGTCTAAAATCGTCTTTAATAGCCTCTAGAGTCTGGATCAGGTCTAAACCGTCTATAATAGCCTCCGGAGTCTGGATCAGGTCTAAACCGTCTATAATAGCCTCCAGAGTCTGGATCAGGTCGAAACTGTCTAAAATAAACCTCCAGAGTCTGGATCAGGTCTAAACTGTCTATAATAAACCTCCAGAGTCTGGATCAGGTCTAAAATCGTCTTTAATAGCCTCTAGAGTCTGGATCAGGTCTAAACCGTCTATAATAGCCTCCAGAGTCTGGATCAGGTCTAAACCGTCTATAATAGCCTCCAGAGTCTGGATCAGGTCGAAACTGTCTATAATAAACCTCCAGAGGCTGGATCAGGTCTAAACCGTCTATGGTACCCTCCAGAGTCTGGATCAGGTCGAAACCGTCTATAATAGCCTCCAGAGTCTGGATCAGGTCTAAACTGTCTATGGTAGCCTCCAGAGTCTGGATCAGGTCTAAACCGTCTATAATAGCCTCCAGAGTCTGGATCAGGTCTAAACCGTCTTTAATAGCCTCCAGAGTCTGGATCAGGTCTAAACCGTCTATAATAGCCTCCAGAGTCTGGATCAGGTCTAAACAGTCGATGATAGCCTCCAAAGTCTGGATCAGGTCTAAACCGTCGATGATAGCCTCCGGAGTCTGGATCAGTTCTAAACCGTCTATAATAGCCTCCAGAATCTGGATCAGGTCTAAACTGTCTATAATAGCCTCCAGAGTCTGGATCAGGTCCAAACCATCTATAATAGCCTCCAGAGTCTGGATCAGGTCTAAACCGTCTTTAATAGCCTCTAGAATCTGGATCAGGTCTAAACCGTCTATAATAGCCTCCAGAGTCTGGATCAGGTCTAAACGGTCTATAATAGCCTCCAGAGTCTGGATCAGGTCCAAACTGTCTATGGTGGCCTCCAGAGTCTGGATCAGGTCTAAACCATCTATAATAGCTGCCAGAGTCTGGATCAGGTCTAAACCGTCTATAATAGCCTCCAGAGTCTGGATCAGGTCCAAACCTTTTATAATAGCCTCCAGAGTCTGGATCAGGTCCAAACAGTCTATAATAGCCTCCAGAGTCTGGATCAGGTCTAAACCGTCTATGGTACCCTCCAGAGTCTGGATCAGGTCTAAACCGTCTATAATAACCTCCAGAGTCTGGATTAGGTCCAAACCGTCTATAATAGCCTCCAGAGTCTGGATCAGGTCCAAACCTTTTATAATAGCCTCTAGAGTCTGGATCAGGTCCAAACCGTCTATAATAGCCTCCAGAGTCTGGATCAGGTCCAAACCTTTTATAATAGCCTCCAGAGTCTGGATCAGGTCTAAACCGTCTATAATAACCTCCAGAGTCTGGATCAGGTCTAAACCGTCTATAATAACCTCCAGAGTCTGGATTAGGTCTAAACTGTCTATAATAAACCTCCAGAGTCTGGATCAGGTCTAAACTGTCTATAATAAACCTCCAGAGTCTGGATCAGGTCTAAAACGGTCTATAATAGCCTCCGGAGTCTGGATCAGGTCTAAACCGTCCGTAATAGCCTCCAGAGTCTGGATCAGGTCGAAACTGTCTATAATAAACCTCCAGAGTCTGGATCAGGTCTAAACCGTCTATAATAGCCTCTAGAGTCTGGATCAGGTCGAAACTGTCTATAATAAACCTCCAGAGGCTGGATCAGGTCTAAACCGTCTATGGTACCCTCCAGAGTCTGGATCAGGTCTAAACCGTCTATGGTACCCTCCAGAGTCTGGATCAGGTCTAAACCGTCTATAATAACCTCCAGAGTCTGGATTAGGTCTAAACTGTCTATAATAGCCTCCAGAGTCTGGATTAGGTCTAAACCGTCTATAATAGCCTCCAGAGTCTGGATCAGGTCCAAACCTTTTATAATAGCCTCCAGAGTCTGGATCAGGTCCAAACCGTCTATAATAGCCTCCAGAGTCTGAATCAGGTCCAAACCTTTTATAATAGCCTCCAGAGTCTGGATCAGGTCTAAACCGTCTATAATAACCTCCAGAGTCTGGATCAGGTCTAAACCGTCTATAATAACCTCCAGAGTCTGGATTAGGTCTAAACTGTCTATAATAACCTCCAGAGTCTGGATTAGGTCTAAACCGTCTATAATAGCCTCCAGAGTCTGGATCAGGTCCAAACCTTTTATAATAGCCTCCAGAGTCTGGATCAGGTCCAAACCGTCTATAATAGCCTCCAGAGTCTGGATCAGGTCCAAACCTTTTATAATAACCTCCAGAGTCTGGATCAGGTCTAAACTGTCTATAATAAACCTCCAGAGTCTGGATCAGGTCTAAACTGTCTATAATAAACCTCCAGAGTCTGGATCAGGTCTAAAACGGTCTATAATAGCCTCCGGAGTCTGGATCAGGTCTAAACCGTCCGTAATAGCCTCCAGAGTCTGGATCAGGTCGAAACTGTCTATAATAAACCTCCAGAGTCTGGATCAGGTCTAAACCGTCTATAATAGCCTCTAGAGTCTGGATCAGGTCTAAACTGTCTATAATAAACCTCCAGAGGCTGGATCAGGTCTAAACCGTCTATGGTACCCTCCAGAGTCTGGATCAGGTCTAAACCGTCTATGGTAGCCTCCAGAGTCTGGATCAGGTCTAAACCGTCTATGGTACCCTCCAGAGTCTGGATCAGGTCTAAACCGTCTATAATAACCTCCAGAGTCTGGATCAGGTCCAAACCTTTTATAATAGCCTCCAGAGTCTGGATCAGGTCTAAACCGTCTATAATAACCTCCAGAGTCTGGATCAGGTCTAAACCGTCCATAATAACCTCCAGAGTCTGGATTAGGTCTAAACTGTCTATAATAAACCTCCAGAGTCTGGATCAGGTCTAAACTGTCTATAATAAACCTCCAGAGTCTGGATCAGGTCTAAACCGTCTATAATAGCCTCCAGAGTCTGGATCAGGTCTAAACCGTCCGTAATAGCCTCCAGAGTCTGGATCAGGTCGAAACTGTCTATAAAAAACCTCCAGAGGCTGGATCAGGTCTAAACCGTCTATAATAACCTCCAGAGTCTGGATCAGGTCGAAACTGTCTATAATAAACCTCCAGAGGCTGGATCAGGTCTAAACCGTCTATGGTACCCTCCAGAGGCTGGATCAGGTCTAAACCGTCTATAATAGCCTCTAGAGTCTGGATCAGGTCGAAACCGTCTATAATAGCCTCCAGAGTCTGGATCAGGTCTAAACCGTCTATAATAGCCTCCAGAGTCTGGATCAGGTCTAAACCGTCTATAATAGCCTCCAGAGTCTGGATCAGGTCTAAACTGTCTATAAAAAACCTCCAGAGTCTGGATCAGGTCTAAACTGTCTATAAAAAACCTCCAGAGTCTGGATCAAGTCTAAACCGTTTATAATAGCCTCCAGAGTCTGGATCAGGTCTAAACCGTCTATGGTAGCCTCCAGAGTCTGGATCAGGTCGAAACCGTTTATAATAGCCTCCAGAGTCTGGATCAGGTCTAAACCGTCTATGGTAGCCTCCAGAGTCTGGATCAGGTCGAAACCGTTTATAATAGCCTCCAGAGTCTGGATCAGGTCTAAACCGTCTATAATAGCCTCCAGAGTCTGGATCAGGTCGAAACCGTCTATAATAGCCTCCAGAGTCTGGATCAGGTCCAAACCGGCTATGGTAGCCTCCAAAGTCTGGATCAGGTCTAAACCGTCGATGATAGCCTCCAAAGTCTGGATCAGGTCTAAACCGTCTATAATAGCCTCCAGAGTCTGGATCAGGTCTAAACTGTCTATAAAAAACCTCCAGAGTCTGGATCAGGTCTAAACTGTCTATAAAAAACCTCCAGAGTCTGGATCAAGTCTAAACCGTTTATAATAGCCTCCAGAGTCTGGATCAGGGCTAAACCGTCTATGGTAGCCTCCAAAGTCTGGATCAGGTCTAAACCGTCTATAATAACCTCCAGAGTCTGGATCAGGTCTAAACCGTCTATAATAGCCTCCAGAGTCTGGATCAGGTCTAAACCGTCTATAACAGCCTCCAGAGTCTGGATCAGGTCTACACTGTCTATAATAGCCTACAGAGTCTGGATCAGGTCTAAACCTCCTTCCGCTCACATACTGCTGCAGGCTGAGTCTGCCCCTGCTGTTGCTAAGCAACAGCTGAGTGGTCTCCCATGGCAACAGAGAGGAGATGCTGATGGAGGAGGACTGTACTGTCTCCTTTATTCAGCAGTTCCATCAGAAACCACCAGCCTCCCTGGTCCTGGTTTTTATAATGAACTGTTTCAGACTCTAACAGGCAGAGATATCCTGAGTTAACACTAAAGGGAGTTTTAATGATGATTTCATTTATTAAGGAGGAAAGACATCCAGACCTACCTGTGGAAAAGTCAGTGCCCCCCTCCTTCAGTCATAAGTTAACTCTGATTAACTACATTAACTGTAAAGCTGAGTTTGACTGTCTACACCCAGACCTGATCACTGCCAGACCTGATCACTGCCAGACCTGATCACTGCCAGACCTGATCACTGCCAGACCTGATCACTACCAGACCTGATCACTGCCAGACCTGATCTCTGCCAGACCTAATCACTACCAGACCTGATCTCTGCCAGACCTAATCACTACCAGACCTGATCACTGCCAGACCTGATCACTGCCAGACCTGATCACTACCAGACCTGATCACTGCCAGACCTGATCTCTGCCAGACCTAATCACTACCAGACCTGATCTCTGCCAGACCTAATCACTACCAGACCTGATCACTGCCAGACCTGATCACTGCCAGACCTGATCACTGCCAGACCTGATCACTACCAGACCTGATCACTACCAGACCTGATCACTGCCAGACCTGATCACTGCCAGACCTGATCACTGCCAGACCTGATCACTGCCAGACCTGATCTCTGCCAGACCTAATCACTACCAGACCTGATCTCTGCCAGACCTGATCACTGCCAGACCTGATCTCTGCCAGACCTAATCACTACCAGACCTGATCTCTGCCAGACCTGATCACTGCCAGACCTGATCTCTGCCAGACCTGATCACTGCCAGACCTGATCTCTGCCAGACCTAATCACTACCAGACCTGATCACTACCAGACCTGATCACTACCAGACCTGATCACTACCAGACCTTATCACTACCAGACCTTATCACTACCAGACCTGATCACTGCCAGACCTGATCACTACCAGACCTGATCACTGCCAGACCTGATCACTGCCAGACCTGATCACTGCCAGACCTGATCACTACCAGACCTGATCACTGCCAGACCTGATCACTGCCAGACCTGATCACTGCCAGACCTGATCACTACCAGGCCTGATCACTGCCAGACCTGATCTCTGCCAGACCTAATCACTGCCAGACCTGATCACTGCCAGACCTGATCACTACCAGACCTGATCTCTGCCAGACCTGATCTCTGCCAGACCTGATCACTGCCAGACCTGATCACTGCCAGACCTGATCTCTGCCAGACCTAATCACTACCAGACCTGATCTCTGCCAGACCTGATCACTGCCAGACCTGATCTCTGCCAGACCTAATCACTACCAGACCTGATCACTGCCAGACCTGATCACTGCCAGACCTGATCACTACCAGGCCTGATCACTGCCAGACCTGATCTCTGCCAGACCTAATCACTGCCAGACCTGATCTCTGCCAGACCTAATCACTACCAGACCTTATCACTACCAGACCTTATCACTACCAGACCTGATCACTGCCAGACCTGATCACTACCAGACCTGATCACTGCCAGACCTGATCACTGCCAGACCTGATCACTGCCAGACCTGATCACTACCAGACCTGATCACTACCAGACCTGATCACTGCCAGACCTGATCACTGCCAGACCTGATCACTACCAGACCTGATCACTACCAGGCCTGATCACTGCCAGACCTGATCACTGCCAGACCTGATCACTACCAGGCCTGATCACTGCCAGACCTGATCACTGCCAGACCTGATCACTGCCAGACCTGATCACTACCAGGCCTGATCACTACCAGACCTGATCACTGCCAGACCTGATCACTACCAGACCTGATCACTGCCAGACCTGATCACTGCCAGACCTGATCACTGCCAGACCTGATCACTGCCAGACCTGATCTCTGCCAGACCTAATCACTACCAGACCTGATCTCTGCCAGACCTGATCTCTGCCAGACCTAATCACTACCAGACCTGATCTCTGCCAGACCTGATCACTGCCAGACCTGATCTCTGCCAGACCTAATCACTACCAGACCTGATCTCTGCCAGACCTGATCACTGCCAGACCTGATCTCTGCCAGACCTGATCACTGCCAGACCTGATCTCTGCCAGACCTAATCACTACCAGACCTGATCTCTGCCAGACCTAATCACTACCAGACCTGATCTCTGCCAGACCTGATCACTACCAGACCTTATCACTACCAGACCTGATCACTGCCAGACCTGATCACTACCAGACCTTATCACTACCAGACCTGATCACTGCCAGACCTGATCTCTGCCAGACCTGATCACTACCAGACCTGATCACTACCAGACCTGATCACTGCCAGACCTGATCACTACCAGACCTGATCTCTGCCAGACCTGATCACTACCAGACCTTATCACTACCAGACCTGATCACTGCCAGACCTTATCACTACCAGACCTTATCACTACCAGACCTGATCTCTGCCAGACCTGATCACTACCAGACCTTATCACTACCAGACCTGATCACTGCCAGACCTGATCACTACCAGACCTGATCACTGCCAGACCTGATCACTGCCAGACCTGATCACTACCAGACCTGATCACTGCCAGACCTGATCACTGCCAGACCTGATCACTGCCAGACCTGATCACTACCAGGCCTGATCACTGCCAGACCTGATCTCTGCCAGACCTGATCACTGCCAGACCTGATCACTGCCAGACCTGATCACTGCCAGACCTGATCACTGCCAGACCTGATCACTGCCAGACCTGATCACTACCAGACCTGATCACTGCCAGACCTGATCACTGCCAGACCTGATCACTGCCAGACCTGTAGAATGAATAAACCCCTGAATAGAACCTGTCTGACAGTGAAGGAGGCTAAAAGATCTCCAACACATCATGGAACCATCTAGAGAAGATCAGATGAGGAACCAAGTCTCTGACATCTATCAGTCTGAAAGGTTACAGAGACATTTCTAAGACTTTGAGACTCCAGAGAACCACGCTGAGAGCCATTACCCACAAATAGAGAAAACTGTGAGCAGTGGAGAACCTTCCCAGGAGTGGCCGGCCTACGGACATGACCCCAAGAGAACATGGACGACTCATCCAGGAGGTCCCAGAAGAACCCAGAACCACATCTAAAGACCTGCAGGCCTCACTGACTCAGTTAAGGTCAGAGTTCATGATACACCAACCAGAGACTGGGCAACAATGGCATCATGGGAGAGTTCCAAGACCAAAACCACTGCTGACCAACAAAAACACAAAGACTCGTCTCACATTTGACAAAAAACATCCTGATGATCCCAAAGACTTCTGGGAAATATTCTGAGGACTGACCAGACAGAGGAGGAACTTTCTGGAAGGTGTGGTCCCGTTACATCTGGTGTCAGACTAACCCAGCATTTCATCAGAACAACATCAGACCAACAGTCAGACATGGTGGTGGTAGTGTGATGGTCTGGACCAGGACCTGGACCACTAGAACCATGAATTCTGCTCTCTAACAGAAAATCCTGAAGGAGAATGTCCAGCCATCAGGTCATGACCTCAAGATGAAAACCACTTGGGTTATGGAGCAGGACCATGATCTCAAACACACCAGCAAGTCCACCTCTAGCTGGACTAAAGACTAAATGAAGGTTCTGGAGTGGTCTAGTCAAAGTCTGGACTTAGATCTGTGACAGCACTCAGGTTTTAGGTTTAGGAGCCGATAGTTGAATCTTAACAGTCTCGTCACATCTTCTTCTGCTCGTTGGTCTCCAGTCCTTCAGAATTTTCATGGCTGTTTGATATTTCCTATGATCCTCTCTGGCTCACAGCTAATCACTGATTGGTTAATTAATGAGCTAATCAATGAATGAAAACTGTGGAGGGAGTCTTTTATACAATGAGGGTCAAAGATGAGTCAAAGAGGGCTGGTCTTTTCAGTCACAGAGAAACAGGGAGGGGGTAAACTGCTGACATCATCATCTGTAAACGACATCAATGAGGGGGAGGAGCTTGTAGACGGTCTGTGACCTCACCACCTGCAGGTCAGCGTCCTCTCAGCTGTGACCTCTGATATCCACAGAGAGGGGATGTCAGCTTTTATTGTGAAAGGATGCCCATGTTTCCTTTGTTTCCTCTGTCAGGCTGTTTCCATGGCAACCACTGCATCCTGCATGGCAGCGAGGGGAGGGGCTGAGAGAAGCGGATAAATTTCACGCGTTTCTCCTGTATGCAAGCTCTGATTGAACGAAAATTCACCAACATGTCATCCTGTCTTTGAAGATTCTACCCAAGCTTTAAAACATTCCACCCTTGCCATTGAAGATGCTACTTAAGCTTTAAAACATTCCACCCTTGTCATTGAAGATGTAACCCAAGCTTTAAAACATTCCACTCTTGCCTTTGAAAATGCTACCTATGCTTTAAAACATTCCACTCTTGCCTTTGAAAATGCTACCTATGTTTTAAAACATTCCACCCTTGTCGTTGAAGATGCTACCTATGCTTCAAAACATTCCGCCCTTGCCATTGAAGATGCTACTTAAGCTTTAAAACATTCCACCCTTGTCATTGAAGATGTAACCCAAGCTTTAAAACATTCTACTCTTGCCTTTGAAAATGCTACCTATGCTTTAAAACATTCCACCCTTGTCTTTGAAGATGCTACCTATGCTTTAAAACATTCCACCCTTGCTTTTGAAGATGCTACCTATGCTTTAAAACATTCCACCCTTGCCATTGAAGATGCTACTTAAGCTTTAAAACATTCCACCCTTGTCATTGAAGATGTAACCCAAGCTTTAAAACATTCTACTCTTGCCTTTGAAAATGCTACCTATGCTTTAAAACATTCCACCCTTGTCTTTGAAGATGCTACCTATGCTTTAAAACATTCCACCCTTGCTTTTGAAGATGCTACTTAACCTTTAAAACATTCCACCCTTGCCTTTGAAGATGCTACTTAACCTTTTTAAACATTCCACCCTTGCCTTTGAAGATGCTACTTAACCTTAAAAAACATTCCACCCTTGCCTTTGAAGATCCTGCCCAAGCTTTAAACATTCTACCCTTGCCTTTGAAGATGCTACCCAAGCTTTAAAACATTCCACCCTTGTCATTGAAGATGTAACCCAAGCTTTAAAACTTTCCACCCTTGCCTTTGAAGATGCTACCTATGCTTTAAAACATTCCACCCTTGTCTTTGAAGATGCTACCTATGCTTGAAAACATTCCGCCCTTGCCTTTGAAGATGCTTCCTAAGCTTTAAAACATTCCACCCTTGTCTTTGAAGATGCAACCTAACCTTTAAAACTTTCCTCTCTTGCCTTTGAAGATGCTACCTATGCTTTAAAACATTCCACCCTTGTCTTTGAAGATGCTACCTATGCTTTAAAACATTCCACCCTTGCTTTTGAAGATGCTACTTAACCTTTAAAACATTCCACCCTTGCCTTTGAAGATGCTACTTAACCTTTTTAAACATTCCACCCTTGCCTTTGAAGATGCTACTTAACCTTGAAAAACATTCCACCCTTGTCTTTGAAGATGCTGCCCAAGCTTTAAAACATTCCACCCTTGCCTTTGAAGATGCTACCTAACCTTTAAAACTTTCCTCTCTTGCCTTTGAAGATGCTACCTAACCTTTAAATCATTCCACCCTTGCCTTTGAAGTTGCTACCTAAGCTTTAAAACATTCCACCCTTGTCTTTGAAGATACAACCCAAGCTTTAAAACATTCCACCCTTGCCTTTGAAGATGCTACTTAACCTTTAAATCATTCCACCCTTGCCTTTGAAGATGCTACCCAAGCTTTAAAACATTCCACCCTTGCCTTTGAAGATACAACCCAAGCTTTAAAACATTCCACCCTTGCCTTTGAAGATGCTACTTAACCTTTAAATCATTCCACCCTTGCCTTTGAAGATGCTACCCAAGCTTTAAAACATTCCACCCTTGCCTTTGAAGATGCTACCCAAGCTTTAAAACATTCCACCCTTGCCTTTGAAGATGCTACTAACCTTTAAATTATTCCACCCTTGCCTTTGAAGATGCAACCTAAGCTTTACAAAATTCCACCCTTGCCTTTGAAGATGCTACCTAA
>NC_054882.1:745634-783134 GCF_018320785.1 Cheilinus undulatus
GCGACTCCACATCCTAGAGCCAGGATGGTTCTGAAAACGCCCTCTTTGACTCTGTGCACGACCACGGCGACCACCAGCAGCCGCTGTGGTCATTGGAGAGAACACACCAGAATTTACTTTACAGAAAAACAGGGTCAGAACCAGAGGGTGGACACGACTGCCCAGGGCTTCAATAAGGCGCTGGAATGGTTTTTGAACGGGTCTCAGGTCGGGGGTCATGGTTTGGGGGTCCTGGTTCAGGGGTCATGGTTTGGTGCACGTAGTCACATGACAAATTGGTCTGAACCATAAAAATAGGAAAAAACAAAACAGGTGTCCCGGTGTTTACCGCCAGTCCAGGTGTAACGCTGGTGAGTGTTAGCTAACCGCTATTAAACCACCAACGAAAAAAGAGGAAGTAGCCGGCATATTAAAACACAAGAAGAAGACCAGCAAGAGCTGCTGGTCTGTCCTCCAGCTGGTCAACCTCACAGATGTCAACATGCCAGCCCTCCAGGTCTCCACTAGACCCCCTCAGAACCATCCTGAAGGACCATATCAGACCTCCAGAAACTGGACCCAAAACTGGATCAGGAATCAGTCTCCAGTGTGTCAGCAAAAACGTGGCAAAAAGTCTGAGCTATGGAAGCCCTGAGTGGACATACAGAACATCCAGATTCTTATTTCATGGAGTAGCTCTGGTGTTTCTCTTCTGTCCCTGATAACAGACCTGGATTTACCAGGACAATGAAGGAAGACCTGGAGAAGCACCAAAGCTCCACGCTGGGAGAATGAGCTCAGATTAAAGCTACTCTGTGATGATGTTCCTCCGGTCTCTGGTCAGTCCTGGTCTGGTCCACTTCAGAACCAAAGTCCATTTTACACTGAACTAATCTGAGAGGCTGACCCTGATCCTGGATCAGGATTTCTCATGATGATGGGTGGGAGGGGAGAGAGGGGAGAGGCTGCTCAATGGTCCTTTCTAGATTAAATAGAAATGAATATAACAAATATTGATAAATAAAAATAGAATAATATTAATATAATAGATATAAATAAATATACTAAATATTAATTAATAAAAAATATATATAATAAATACAAATAAATAAAAATATAAACATTAATATAAAAGATATAAATAAATATAATAAATAAAAATAAATATAATCAACATAAATAAATACAAATATAATAATATTAATATTATAGATATAAATAGATATATTAAATATTAATAAATACAAATAAATATAATTAAATAAATAAAATTATAATACATATTAATACAATAGATATAAAAAATGAATATGATAAATATAAATAAATAAATACAAATAAATAAATAGAGATAAATAAAAACATCTCCATGTAAACAGATGGTAAACCTCAGACAGCCTCAACATTCCACTCATCATGCCTCTAGAGGGCCAATAATCAGTCTGATCAATATTTCCTGATCAGCTGGGTAGTATTGATTATAATCTTAGACTCAATGATCACATGGAGACATTTACTGATGAAGTGGGCGTGGTCTGATACAACCTTTAAATAGTACTGTGGGCCATTGTCATTGTTCTAACCTCATCTAATCAATAACCAATCAATAAATCAGCTGATCAATCTGCTTCACTGACGGACAGACGCTCAGAGGTTCAGCAGCAGAAACACAGACCAGTTTTCCATCAAACCCCACCCCCCCGCCCCCCCTCAGGCATCCCGCTCCTTCTTCACCCTGACCTCCCCTGACAGGATGGTGTTGATCTCCCCCGCCATGAAGGCCCAGGGTACCGAGGACCCCAGCAGAGGACACCTGTCCCCTGAGGGACAGTACACCTCCCCCCCAGCCCCGCCCCCACCCTGGTTTTTGATGTGGTCTCTGGAGCACGGGAAGCAGAACTTGTGGGCTGGGACCGAGGGACACTGGACGAAGTGGGTGTCCTCCAGACGCTCGGAGCAGGCGCTGCAGCTCAGGGGGCCGCTGCTCGCCGAGGGGGGTTCTGACACGGTCTGAGTTGGCCCCTCATCCACAACCCCTCCAGACTGAGACTGACCCGGGTCCAGGGTCCGCCGCAGTCCGACTCCAGAGGAGGGGGAGGGGTCCCGATGTTTTGGCGAGTCAGTGGGTCCGTTCTTGGGGGACTCTGGGGGGGAGGTCCGACAAGATGGGGGAGGAGGAGCCCCGGAGGAGGTCTGACCCACCCACTCACAGTCCAGCTCCAAGGACCCCCTCCTCTTCCTGGCCCCAGACCTGGAGCTGACCCCCCCACGGAGCATGGGGGCTGGCAGGGGGGGCAGACCTCCATCTGAGTGAGTCTGGGGTAGGAGCTCCGGGTCCACCCCCTCCTTAAAGACCCGCAGAGACTCTGGAAGCAGATCTCCCAGTAGACCCCAGTCCCCCGATCCAGTTCTCCTCTGGTACTCCAGGTACTTAAACCCTGAGGACAGGCCCCGACCTAGCTCCCTACCCGGATCCTGCAGGTAGTCCTGGTACATCTGACGGGCTGCCCCGGATGCACTAGAGAACACGGTTCCAGACCCGCTTGGGTACTCGATGTAGATCTTGAGCTCGTGTTCCGGTCCAGGTTTGGAGACCGCATCAAAGGCCAAGACCCGGCCCTGCAGCGAGCGCTCCTTCTTAAAACGCACGTTGAATGGCGTGCACGCACACAGAGTCAGCAAAGTATCCCGGACTCCTGGGGGCCTCTGGACCCAGTCCTCCTGACGGTTCCTGAGGGACTCGGTGAGCTCAGACAGGACCTCCGAGTTCCTCTGACGGTCTCTGGCCTCCTGCTGGGCCAAGCCATGAGGGGCCGGGCTCTGGGGGAGTAGATTTTGAGGTATCTGACCCCTGGTCCTGGCGGTGGGACTCTGTGGGTTCAGGTCAGGTGGTCCATCCTCAGGTCTTAACCCAGGGACTCCTCCGTTAGTCCGGGCGTAGTCAAACCGAGCCATGGTGTGCTGAGATTTCCCAGGTCCATCTGAGTCCTTGAGAACCTTGATTCCTGTGGGCTGAGGGGGTCCAGGAGCAGGAGGCCCTCCCTGGGCCCTCTTCAGGTCCCTGGCAGTCTCAATGACCATTTCGATCCGGTCTGCACCCTCATAGTTGACGCAGCCTCTGCAGACGGGCTCGGTGAAGTCCCAGATCATGGCCCAGGACATGCGGGGCAGGTCACACAGATAGCAAGACTGTCTGCGAGACCACGTGACCTGTGGGGAGGACATGATCCAGACCCCCTTGGACTGATCCGGACTGATCTGAGCCAGGAGACCAACTGATTCCTCCTCTGCTCCGAGAGCGGGATTATTCTCCTCCTACCACTGCTTCGCTCTCTCTCTCTCGCTCTCTCTCTCTCTCTCTCTCTCTCTCTCTTTCCCTCGCCCTGCTGCTGACAGAGCTGCAGAGGGGGAGGGAGAGGGGGGAGGAGGGGGAGAGGGGGCGCGTGTTTTTTCCCTGCATGCATCACTCCCAGAGAAGCTGAGGAATTCAGATCACAATGTTGTTGTGCTGAGACACGAACACAGCTGTGTGAGTCTGTGTGGTGTTGCTAGGCAGGTTTCATCTCTTCTCTCTCTCTCTCTGCAGTGAGTCTCGATCGCCCAGCTCTTTGTGTGTCTGTTTCAGCATCAAAAAATCAGGATGCTACTAAACCTGCAGCTTTATGCTGCGGGGCAGGTCTATCATATATGATCACTGATTTTAGATTCTTCATTGTTGTCGACCCAAAGATCGAACATAAAAATAATTTAATCACAAAAATGATAACAAGATCAGAGCCTTTGTTGTTCCTGTCCCAAGATACTGCAGAGAATTCTGGGATCACTCCATGCATGACCACCCTCTATCTAAGGATATACAATGACATCAGCTGTAAATATCAGTCTATATCAGCTTTAAATATCAGTCTATATCAGCTGTAAATATCAGTCTATATCAGCTGTAAATATCAGTCTATATCAGCTGTAAATATCAGTCTATATCAGCTGTAAATATCAGTCTATATCAGCTGTAAATATCAGTCTATATCAGCTGTAAATATCAGTCTATATCAGCTGGAAATATCAGTCTATATCAGCTTTAAATATCAGTCTATATCAGCTGTAAATATCAGTCTATATCAGCTGTAAATATCAGTCTCTATCAGCTTTAAATATCAGTCTATATCAGCTTTAAATATCAGTCTATATCAGCTGTAAATATCAGTCTATATCAGCTGTAAATATCAGTCTATATCAGCTGTAAATATCAGTCTATATCAGCTTTAAATATCAGTCTATATCAGCTGTAAATATCAGTCTATATCAGCTGTAAATATCAGTCTATATCAGCTGTAAATATCAGACTATATCAGCTGTAAATATCAGTCTATATCAGCTGTAAATATCAGACTATATCAGCTGTTAATATCAGTCTCTATCAGCTGTTATAAACTGATATTTACGGCTGATATAGACTGATATTTACGGCTGATATAGACTGATATTTACAGCTGATATAGACTGATATCAGTCTATAACAGTTGAAATATCAGTCTAAGCTGCAAATATCAGTTGAAATATCAGTCTATATCAGCTGTAAATATCAGTCTATATCAGCTGTAAATATCAGTCTATATCAGCTGTAAATATCAGTCTCTCTCAGCTGTAAATATCAGTCTATATCAGCTGTAAATATCAGTCTATATCAGCTGTAAATATCAGTCTCTATCAGCTGTAAATATCAGTCTATATCAGCTGTAAATATCAGTCTATATCAGCTGTAAATATCAGTCTCTCTCAGCTGTAAATATCAGTCTCTATCAGCTGTAAATATCAGTCTATATCAGCTGTAAATATCAGTCTATATCAGCTGTAAATATCAGTCTCTCTCAGCTGTAAATATCAGTCTATATCAGCTGTAAATATCAGTCTATATCAGCTGTAAATATCAGTCCCTATCAGCTGTAAATATCAGTCTCTATCAGCTGTAAATATCAGACTATATCAGTTGAAATGTCAGTCTACATAAGCTGTAAATATCAGTCTATATCAGCTGTAAATATCAGACTATATCAGTTGAAATGTTAGTCTACATAAGCTGTAAATATCAGTGTATATCAGCTGTAAATATCAGTCCCTATCAGCTGTAAATATCAGTCCCTATCAGCTGTAAATATCAGTCTATATCAGCTGTAAATATCAGTCCCTATCAGCTGTAAATATCAGTCTATATCAGCTGTAAATATCAGACTATATCAGTTGAAATGTCAGTCTACATCAGCTGTAAATATCAGTCTACATCAGCTGTAAATATCAGTCTACATCAGCTGTAAATATCAGTCTACATCAGCTGTAAATATCAGTCTATATCAGCTGGAAATATTAGTCTACATCAGCTGGAAATATCAGTCTACATCAGCTGGAAATATCAGTCTACATCAGCTGTAAATATCAGTCTACATCAGCTGTAAATATCAGTCTATATCAGCTGGAAATATTAGTCTACATCAGCTGGAAATATCAGTCTATATCAGCTGTAAATATCAGTCTATATCAGCTGTAAATATCAGTCTACATCAGCTGGAAATATCAGTCTATATCAGCTGTAAATATCAGTCTATATCAGCTTTAAATATCAGTCTATATCAGCTGTAAATATCAGTCTATATCAGCTGTAAATATCAGTCTATATCAGCTGTAAATATCAGTCTATATCAGCTGTAAATATCAGACTATCTGCTGTAAATATCAGTCTATATCAGCTGTAAATATCAGACTATCTGCTGTAAATATCAGACTATATCAGCTGTAAATATCAGACTATATCAGCTGTAAATATCAGTCTATATCAGCTGTAAATATCAGACTATATCAGCTGTAAATATCAGTCTCTATCAGCTGTTATAAACTGATATTTACGGCTGATATAGACTGATATTTACGGCTGATATAGACTGATATTTACAGCTGATATAGACTGATATCAGTCTATAACAGTTGAAATATCAGTCTAAGCTGCAAATATCAGTTGAAATATCAGTCTATATCAGCTGTAAATATCAGTCCCTATCAGCTGTAAATATCAGTCTCTATCAGCTGTAAATATCAGTCTATATCAGCTGTAAATATCAGTCTCTCTCAGCTGTAAATATCAGTCTACATCAGCTGTAAATATCAGTCCCTATCAGCTGTAAATATCAGTCCCTATCAGCTGTAAATATCAGACTATATCAGTTGAAATGTCAGTCTACATCATCTGTAAATATCAGTCTATACCAGCTGTAAATATCAGACTATATCAGCTGTAAATATCAGACTATATCAGCTTTAAATATCAGTCTATATCAGCTGTAAATATCAGACTATATCAGCTGTAAATATCAGTCTATATCAGCTGTAAATATCAGTCTATATCAGCTGTAAATATCAGTCTATATCAGCTGTAAATATCAGACTATATCAGCTGTAAATATCAGTCTATATCAGCTGTAAATATCAGTCTATATCAGCTGTAAATATCAGTCTATATCAGCTGTTAATATCAGACTATATCAGCTGTAAATATCAGTCTATATCAGCTGTAAATATCAGTCTATATCAGCTGTAAATATCAGACTATATCAGCTGTAAATATAAGTCTACATAAGCTGTAAATATCAGTCTATATCAGCTGTAAATATCAGACTATCTGCTGTAAATATCAGTCTATATCAGCTGTAAATATCAGACTATCTGCTGTAAATATCAGTCTATATCAGCTGTAAATATCAGACTATCTGCTGTAAATATCAGTCTATATCAGCTGTAAATATCAGACTATATCAGCTGTAAATATCAGTCTACATCAGTTGAAATGTCAGTGTACATCAGCTGTAAATATCAGTCTATATCAACTGTAAATATCAGTCTATATCAACTGTAAATATCAGTCTACATCAGCTGGAAATAGTCTACATCAGCTGGAAATATCAGTCTATATCAGTTGAAATATCAGTCAATATCAGCTGTTAATATCAGTTTATATCAGCTGTAAACAGTCTATATCAGCTGTAAATATCAGTCTATATCAGCTGTAAACAGTCTATATCAGCTGTAAATATCAGTCTATATCAGCTGTAAATATCAGTCTATATCAGCTGTAAACAGTCTATATCAGCTGTAAATATCAGTCTATATCAGCTGTAACTATCAGACTATATCAGCTGTAAATATCAGACTATATCAGCTGTAAATATCAGTCTATATTAGCTGTAAATATCAGACTATATCAGCTGTAAATATCAGTCTATATCAGCTGTAAATATCAGTCTATATCAGCTGTAAATATCAGAGTATATCAGCTGTAAATATCAGACTATATCAGCTGTAAATATCAGTCTATATCAGCTGTAAAAATCAGAGTATATCAGCTGTAAATATCAGACTATATCAGCTGTAAATATCAGACTATATCAGCTGTAAATATCAGTCTATATCAGCTGTAAATATCAGTTTATATCAGCTGTAAATATCAGACTATCTGCTGTAAATATCAGTCTATATCAGCTGTAAATATCAGACTATCTGCTGTAAATATCAGTCTATATCAGCTGTAAATATCAGACTATATCAGCTGTAAATATCAGTCTACATCAGTTGAAATGTCAGTGTACATCAGCTGTAAATATCAGTCTATACCAACTGTAAATATCAGTCTATATCAACTGTAAATATCAGTCTACATCAGCTGGAAATAGTCTACATCAGCTGGAAATATCAATCTATATCAGTTGAAATATCAGTCAATATCAGCTGTTAATATCAGTCTATATCAGCTGTAAACAGTCTATATCAGCTGTAAATATCAGTCTATATCAGCTGTAAATATCAGACTATCTGCTGTAAATATCAGTCTATATCAGCTGTAAATATCAGTCTATATCAGCTGTAAATATCAGTCTACATCAGTTGAAATGTCAGTCTATATCAGTTGAAATGTCAGTCTATATCAGCTGTAAATGTCAGTCTATATCAGCTGTAAATATCAGTCTATATCAGTTGAAATGTCAGTCTATATCAGCTGTAAATATCAGTCTATATCAGCTGTAAATATCAGTCTATATCAGCTGTAAATATCAGTCTACATCAGTTGAAATGTCAGTCTATATCAGTTGAAATGTCAGTCTATATCAGCTGTAAATATCAGTCTATATCAGCTGTAAATATCAGTCTATATCAGCTGTAAATATCAGTCTACATCAGTTGAAATGTCAGTCTATATCAGTTGAAATGTCAGTCTATATCAGCTGTAAATGTCAGTCTACATCAGCTGTAAATATCAGTCTATATCAGCTGTAAATATCAGTCTATATCAGCTGTAAATATCAGTCTATATCAGTTGAAATGTCAGTCTATATCAGCTGTACATGTCAGTCTACATCAGCTGTAAATATCAGTCTATATCAGTTGAAATGTCAGTCTATATCAGCTGTAAATATCAGTCTATATCAGCTGTAAATATCAGTCTATATCAGTTGAAATGTCAGTCTATATCAGCTGTACATGTCAGTCTATATCAGCTGTAAATATCAGTCTATATCAGCTGTAAATATCAGACTATATCAGCTGTAAATATCAGTCTATATCAGCTGTAAATATCAGTCTATATCAGCTGTAAATATCAGTCTACATCAGTTGAAATGTCAGTGTACATCAGCTGTAAATATCAGTCTATATCAACTGTAAATATCAGTCTATATCAACTGTAAATATCAGTCTACATCAGCTGGAAATAGTCTACATCAGCTGGAAATATCAATCTATATCAGTTGAAATATCAGTCAATATCAGCTGTTAATATCAGTCTATATCAGCTGTAAACAGTCTATATCAGCTGTAAATATCAGTCTATATCAGCTGTAAACAGTCTATATCAGCTGTAAATATCAGTCTATATCAGCTGTAAATATCAGTCTATATCAGCTGTAAATATCAGTCTACATCAGTTGAAATGTCAGTCTATATCAGTTGAAATGTCAGTCTATATCAGCTGTAAATGTCAGTCTATATCAGCTGTAAATATCAGTCTATATCAGTTGAAATGTCAGTCTATATCAGCTGTAAATATCAGTCTATATCAGCTGTAAATATCAGTCTATATCAGCTGTAAATATCAGTCTACATCAGTTGAAATGTCAGTCTATATCAGTTGAAATGTCAGTCTATATCAGCTGTAAATATCAGTCTATATCAGCTGTAAATATCAGTCTATATCAGCTGTAAATATCAGTCTATATCAGTTGAAATGTCAGTCTATATCAGCTGTAAATGTCAGTCTACATCAGCTGTAAATATCAGTCTATATCAGCTGTAAATATCAGTCTATATCAGCTGTAAATATCAGTCTATATCAGTTGAAATGTCAGTCTATATCAGCTGTACATGTCAGTCTACATCAGCTGTAAATATCAGTCTATATCAGTTGAAATGTCAGTCTATATCAGCTGTAAATATCAGTCTATATCAGCTGTAAATATCAGTCTATATCAGTTGTAAATAAGGAGGAAATGATCTTTTATATCAGTCTACATTAGTGTATTTACATCTGTCTATATTTTGGTGTGTTTCTGTCATAGCGTAGTGTGGATGTTGATCAGAATGTGGGAAATCTTGAATCTTTAGAGCACAGAGATCTGACCTCTGTCACCTCTAACCCTATATTCCTCTCCACCACCAGGACACTCACACTGAAGCTATTAGATGTCACACCTTTAAACAGAGATGTGAAGAGGTCACCTGACCATTCTTCACAGTGACATCACTGTGACATCACAGTAACTGTAAAGCCCTGCCTCTGTTTGTTTACTATATCTCTCAAGTTCCGACTCGTAGTAAGCCCCACCCTCTGCTTACCTGGCTTGCTCCTGCTGTGGAGCTGTTGCCATGGTAACTGGTCCTGTCTCCATAGAGCTGATGGCGGCAGATCTGTGCTGATGGCTGGGCTCGTTCTCTGATGGAGATAAAACAGTCATTTTCACTCAGAGGTGCTCTGCTGCAGAGCTGAGGCAGCGTGTTACCATGGTAACAGCCCATCTGAACCATCGTGACCTCTATGTATGTGTCTAAGACGCTGCTGCCACCTGCTGGTCAGAAATGCTCACTGCGTTTGGTTCCTTCCTGTCTGGACTACAGCGTACCAATAAATCTGTTTCATCATGATCACAGTTGTTAGTGATCAATAGGTCTCAGAGAATCAATAAGTCACTTAATTTAGGATAATTAGCCATGACTTCTGACTCAGGATGAGAACAGGAAATCAGAGGAACCCTAACCCTATGCCAGAGGGACTGGAAAAAAAGCTGTAGACTGATCAATAATGTTGAAGATGGGGGTCAGTGGAGTTTACACGTGGCAGTAGGAGGCTCGAGTATCAATGTGATCAATCCTGATTACTCCAGGATTATTTTTTATTTGTTTGTTTGTTTTGGATCCTCATTGGTCGGACCCTGAAGCACAGCTAGTCCTGCTGGGTCCAGGCTGAATGAAGACCCAAATAAACATTAAAAACAGGAGAGAGCCACAGCCTGGACAAACCACAAGATTTTAAAAATGACCTTTAAACATCCCAGAATAAGAGTCAGCAGCACATTCATAATGGTTATTAATAGCCAAGGTCAGGATGAAGGTGTTGGGGTGTACCTGTGGCCTCCAGGTGTGTCACCCGCAGACAGGCCGGCTGAACTGGAGCTGGGAGGTCAGAGGTTGTAGGGGCGTGTCCCTTCGCCATACTGAGGGTGCTGTGCAGCAGCTGGCTCTGATTGGAGGAGAGGAGAGCCATTCAGCATTCAGAACATGGAGTGATGTCATCATCAGGTGAGCAGGTGAGTCTTACCTGCAGCTCAATCTGCTGACTGTGCAGTTTCTCCAGGTGATGCAGCATCTGCTGGTTCAGGCTCCGCCCACTGTCCACCCCATCTCTGATAACAGAGCAGAGTGATGTCACAGTGATGTCACAGTGATGTTGATCCTGTTTCTCTCTGGTTTTAAATAAAGTTAGGGTAAGGAAGTCTGAGGCTTTATCTCTACCTGGTGAACAAGCTCTAAGCCCCGCCCTGTTTACCTGTCAGCCTGCAGCAGTTTCTCTACTCCGTCAGCCAGCTGAGACACCCGAGCCTCCAGGTCAGACTGGACCTGGACCAGGACACAGACTCAGCTTTAGTCATTCAGGACTCCACAGGGAGACACTCAGGTACAAGAGGCCAATCCTGGGTCTGCTGATCTCACTAGAAACAACCCTCACCTCAGCGCTGGCTGATAAACGGACCGTTAACGCCACAGCAAGCCGATGGTTCATCTAACAGACCCAGCAGACTGACCTATGACCATCGTTTGACCCTAAGGTCCATAAGTCTGATCATGCTAATGGCAAAAGGTAAAAGGTAAAAGCTAAAGGCTTAAGGTAAAGGCTAAAGGTAAAGGTAAAGGCTAAAGGTAAAAGTTAAAGGTAAAGGCTAAAGGTAAAGGCTAAAGGTAAAGGTAAAGGCTAAAGGTAAAGGCTAAAGGTAAAGGCTAAAGGTAAAGGTAAAGGCTAAAGGTAAAGGTAAAGGTAAAGGCTAAAGGTAAAGGCTAAAGGTAAAGGTAAAGGCTAAAGGTAAAAGTTAAAGGTAAAGGCTAAAGGTAAAGGCTAAAGGTAAAGGCTAAAGGTAAAGGCTAAAGGTAAAGGCTAAGGTAAATAAGGCTAAAAGGTAAAAAGGCTAAAGGTAAGGAGTAAAAATAAAAGGTAAAGGTGTGAGGTAAATAATAAAAGTGAGGCTAAAGGTGGAGGCTAAAGTAGGGCTAAAAAAGGTAAAAGGAATTAAAGGCTAAAGGGTAAAGGTAAGGTAAAGGTAAAGGTCAAAGGTAAAAGGCTAAAGGTAAAGGTAAAGGCTAAAGGTAAAGGCCAAAAAAAGGTAAAGGCTAAAGGCTAAAGCTGTGGTAAAGGTAAAGGCTAAGGTAAAGGCTAAAGGTAAAAAGCTAAAGGTAAAGGTAAAGGTAAAGGTAAAGGCTAAAGGTAAAGGCTAGGTGAAGGCTAAAGGTAAAGGCTAAAGTGAGGAGATAAAAAGGCTAAGGTAAAGGCTAAGGTAAGGTAAAAGGCTAAAAGGTAAAGGTAAAGGCTAAAGGTAAAGGCTAAAGGTAAAGGCTAAAGGTAAAGGTAAATGCTAAAGGTAAAGGCTAAAAGCTAAAGGTAAAGGCTAAAGGTAAAGGCTAAAGGTAAAGGCTAAAGGTAAAGGCTAAAGGTAAAGGTAAAGGCTAAAGGTAAAAGTTAAAGGTAAAGGCTAAAGGTAAAGGCTAAAGGTAAAGGTAAAGGCTAAAGGTAAAGGCTAAAGGTAAAGGTAAAGGCTAAAGGCAAAGGCTAAAGGTAAAGGCTAAAGGTTAAGGCTAAAAGGTAAAGGTAAAGGCTAAAGGTAAAGGCTAAAGGTAAAGGCTTAAGGTAAAGGCTAAAGGTAAAGGCTAAAGGTAAAGGCTTAAGGTAAAGGCTAATGGTAAGGGCTAAAAGCTAAAGGTAAAGGCTAAAGGTAAAGGCTAAAGGTAAAGGCTAAAGGTAAAGAGGTAAAGGCTAAAGGTAAAGGCTAAAGGTAAGGGCTAAAGGTAAAGGTAAAGGCTAAAGGTAAAGGTAAAGGCTAAAGGTAAAGGTAAAGGCTAAAGGTAAAGGCTAAAGGTAAAGGTAAAGGTAAAGGCTAAAGGTAAAGGCTAAAGGTAAAGGTAAAGGCTAAAGGTAAAGGCTAAAGGTAAAGGCTAAAGGTAAAGGCTAAAGGTAAAGGTAAAGGCTAAAGGTAAAGGCTAAAGGTAAAGGCTAAAGGTAAAGGCTAAAGGTAAAGGTAAAGGCTAAAGGTAAAGGCTTAAGGTAAAGGCTAATAGTAAAGGCTAAAAGCTAAAAGTAAAGGCTAAAGGTAAAGGTAAAGGCTAAAGGTAAAGGTAAAGGCTAAAGGCTAAAGGTAAAGGCTAAAGGTAAAGGCTAAAGGTAAAGGTAAAGGTAAAGGTAAAGGCTAAAGGTAAAGGCTAAAGGTAAAGGTAAAGGCTAAAGGTAAAGGCTAAAGGTAAAGGCTAAAGGTAAAGGCTAAAGGTAAAGGTAAAGGCTAAAGGTAAAAGTTAAAGGTAAAGGCTAAAGGTAAAGGCTAAAGGTAAAGGTAAAGGCTAAAGGTAAAGGTAAAGGCTAAAGGTAAAGGCTAAAGGTAAAGGTAAAGGTAAAGGCTAAAGGTAAAGGCTAAAGGTAAAGGCTAAAGGTAAAGGTAAAGGTAAAGGCTAAAGGTAAAGGCTAAAGGTAAAGGCTTAAGGTAAAGGCTAATGGTAAGGGCTAAAAGCTAAAGGTAAAGGCTAAAGGTAAAGGCTAAAGGTAAAGGTAAAGTCTAAAGGTAAAGGCTTAAGGTAAAGGCTAATGGTAAAGGCTAAAAGCTAAAAGTAAAGGCTAAAGGTAAAGGCTAAAAGCTAAAGGTAAAGGCTAAAAGTAAAGGTAAAGGCTAAAGGTAAAGGCTTAAGGTAAAGGCTAATGGTAAAGGCTAAAAGCTAAAGGTAAAGGCTAAAGGTAAAGGCTAAAGGTAAAGGCTAAAAGGTAAAGGTAAAGGCTAAAGGTAAAGGCTTAAGGTAAAGGCTAAAGGTAAAGGCTTAAGGTAAAGGTAAAGGCTAAAGGTAAAGGCTAAAGGTAAAGGCTAAAGGTAAAGGTAAAGGTAAAGGTAAAGGCTAAAGGTAAAGGCTAAAGGTAAAGGTAAAGGCTAAAGGTAAAGGTAAAGGCTAAAGGTAAAGGCTAAAGGTAAAGGCTAAAGGTAAAGGTAAAGGTAAAGGTAAAGGCTAAAGGTAAAGGCTAAAGGTAAAGGTAAAGGCTAAAGGTAAAGGCTAAAGGTAAAGGCTAAAGGTAAAGGCTAAAGGTAAAAAGAAGGTTAAAGGAAAATCTAAGGTAAAGGCTTAGGTAAGGCTAAAGGGTAAAGGCTAAAGGTAAAGGCTTAAGGTAAAGGCTAAAAGCTAAAGGTAAAGGCTAAAGGTAAAGGCTAAAGGTAAAGGCTAAAGGTAAAGGCTAAAGGTAAAGGCTAAAAGCTAAAGGCTAAAGGTAAAGGCTAAAGGTAAAGGCTTAAGGTAAAGGCTAAAGGTAAAGGTAAAGGCTAAAGGTAAAGGCTAAAGGTAAAGGCTAAAGGTAAAGGTAAAGGCTAAAGGTAAAGGCTAAAGGTAAAGGCTAAAAGGTAAAGGTAAAGGCTAAAGGTAAAGGCTAAAGGTAAAGGCTAAAAGGTAAAGGTAAAGGCTAAAGGAAAATCTAAAGGTAAAGGCTAAAGGTAAAGGCTAAAGGTAAAGGTAAAGGCTAAAGGTAAAGGCTAAAGGTAAAGGCTAAAGGTAAAGGTAAAGGCTAAAGGTAAAGGCAAAAGGTAAAGGCTAAAGGTAAAGGTAAAGGTAAAGGCTAAAAGCTAAAGGTAAAGGCTAAAGGTAAAGGCTAAAAGCTAAAGGTAAAGGTTAAAGGAAAATCTAAAGGTAAAGGCTTAAGGTAAAGGCTAAAGGTAAAGGTAAAGGCTAAAGGTAAAGGCTAAAGGTAAAGGCTAAAGGTAAAGGTAAAGGCTAAAGGTAAAGGCAAAAGGTAAAGGCTAAAAGCTAAAGGTAAAGGTTAAAGGAAAATCTAAAGGTAAAGGCTAAAGGTAAAGGCTAAAGGTAAAGGTAAAGGCTAAAGGTAAAGGCTAAAGGTAAAGGCTAAAGGTAAAGGTAAAGGCTAAAGGTAAAGGCTAAAGGTAAAGGCTAAAGGTAAAGGCTAAAGGTAAAGGCTAAAAGGTAAAGGTAAAGGCTAAAGGTAAAGGCTAAAAGGTAAAGGTAAAGGCTAAAGGAAAATCTAAAGGTAAAGGCTAAAGGTAAAGGCTAAAGGTAAAGGCTAAAGGTTAAGGCAAAAGGTAAAGGCTAAAGGTAAAGGCTAAAAGCTAAAGGTAAAAGCTAAAGGTAAAGGATAAAAGCTAAAGGTAAAGGCTATAGGGGAAAGGCTAACGGCAAAGGTAAAGCCTAAAAGCTAAAGGTAGAGGCTAACGGTAAAGGTAAAGGCTAAAAGCTAAAGGTAAAGGCTAACTGTAAAGGCTAAAGGCTAAAAGCTAAAGGTAAAGGCTAAAGACTAAAGGCTTAAGGTAAAGGCAAAGGTAAAGGCTAAAGGTAAAGCTAAAGGCTAAAGGTAAAGGCTAACGGCAAAGGTAAAGGCTAAAAGCTAAAGGTAATGGCTAAAAGCTAAAGCTAAAGGCTAACGGTAAACGCTAAAGGTGAAGGTAAAGGCTAAAGGTAAAGGCTAACGGCAAAGGTAAAGGCTAAAAGCTAAAGGTAAAGGCTAACGGTAAAGGCTAAAGGTAAAGGCTAAGGGCTAAAGGTAAAGGCTAAAGGTTAAAGGTAAAGGCTAAAAGCTAAAGGTAAAGGCTAACTGTAAAGGCTAAAGGCTAAAAGCTAAAGGTAAAGGCTAAAGACTAAAGGCTAAAGGTAAAGGCTAGAGATAAAGGCTTAAAGTTAAAGCTAAAGGCTAAAGGTAAAGGCTAACTGTAAAGGCTAAAGGCTAAAAGCTAAAGGTAAAGGCTAAAGGTAAAGGCTAACGGCAAAGGTAAAGGCTAAAAGCTAAAGCTAAAGGCTTACGGTAAACGCTAAAGGTGAAGGTAAAGGCTAAAGGTAAAGGCTAACAGCAAAGGTAAAGGCTAAAAGCTAAAGGTAAAGGCGAACGGTAAAGGCTAAAGGTAAAGGCTAAGGGCTAAAGGTAAAGGCTAAAAGCTAAAGGTTAAGGCTAAAGGTTAAAGGTAAAGGCTAAAAGCTAAAGGTAAAGGCTAACGGTAAAGGCTAAAGGCTACAAGCTAAAGGTAAAGGCTAAAGGTAAAGGCTAAAGGTAAAGGCTTAAAGCTAAAGGTAAAGGCTAACGGTAAAGGCTAAAGGCTAAAGATAAGGCTAAAGGCTAAAGGCTAAAACTAAAGGCTAAAGGTTAAGGTAAAGGCTAAGCGTAAAGGCTAAAGGCTAAAAGTAAAGGCTAAAGGTTAAGGTAAAGGCTAAGCGTAAAGGCTAAAGGCTAAAAGTAAAGGCTAAAGGTTAAGGTAAAGGCTAAAGGTAAAGGCTAAAGGTAAAGTCTAAGGGTAAAGGCTAAAGGCTAAAGATAAGGGTAAAGGCTAAGGCTAAAGGCTAAAGGCTAAAAGTAAAGGCTAAAGGTTAAGGTAAAAGCTAAGGCTAAAGGCTAAAGATAAAGGTAAAGGCTAAAGGCTAAAGATAAGGCTAAAGATAAAGGCTAAGGCTAAAGGCTAAAGGCTAAAAGTAAAGGCTAAAGGTTAAGGTAAAGGCTAAGCGTAAAGGCTAAAGGTAAAGTCTAAAGGTAAAGGCTAAGGGTAAAGGCTAAAGGTAAAGGCTAAAGGTAAAGGCTAAGGGTAAAGGCTAAAGGCTAAAGATAAAGGTAAAGGTTAAAGATAAGGCTAAAGATAAAGGTAAAGGCTAAAGGTTAAAGGTTAAGGTAAAGGCTAAGCGTAAAGGCTAAAGGTAAAGGCTAAAGGTAAAGGCTAAGGGTAAAGGCTAAAGGCTAAAGGTAAAGGCTAAAGGTTAAAGGTAAAGGCTAAAAGCTAAAGGTAAAGGCTAACTGTAAAGGCTAAAAGCTAAAGGTAAAGGCTAACGGTAAAGGCTAAAGGTAAAGGCTAAGGGCTAAAGGTAAAGGCTAAAGGTTAAAGGTAAAGGCTAAAAGCTAAAGGTAAAGGCTAACTGTAAAGGCTAAAGGCTAAAAGCTAAAGGTAAAGGCTAAAGACTAAAGGCTAAAGGTAAAGGCTAGAGATAAAGGCTTAAAGTTAAAGCTAAAGGCTAAAGGTAAAGGCTAACTGTAAAGGCTAAAGGCTAAAAGCTAATGGTAAAGGCTAAAGGTAAAGGCTAACGGCAAAGGTAAAGGCTAAAAGCTAAAGCTAAAGGCTTACGGTAAACGCTAAAGGTGAAGGTAAAGGCTAAAGGTAAAGGCTAACAGCAAAGGTAAAGGCTAAAAGCTAAAGGTAAAGGTAAAGGCTAAAGGTAAAGGCTAAAGGCTAAAGGTAAAGGCTAAAGGCTAAAGGTTAAGGCAAAAGGTAAAGGCTAAAGGTAAAGGCTAAAAGCTAAAGGTAAAAGATAAAGGTAAAGGATAAAAGCTAAAGGTAAAGGCTAAAGGTAAAGGCTAAAGGTAAAGGCTTAAAGCTAAAGGTAAAGGCTAACGGTAAAGGCTAAAGGCTAAAGATAAGGTTAAAGGCTAAAGGCTAAAACTAAAGGCTAAAGGTTAAGGTAAAGGCTAAGCGTAAAGGCTAAAGGCTAAAAGTAAAGGCTAAAGGTTAAGGTAAAGGCTAAGCGTAAAGGCTAAAGGCTAAAAGTAAAGGCTAAAAGCTAAAGGTAAAGGCTAACTGTAAAGGCTAAAGGCTAAAAGCTAAAGGTAAAGGCTAAAGACTAAAGGCTTAAGGTAAAGGCAAAGGTAAAGGCTAAAAGCTAAAGGTAGAGGCTAACGGTAAAGGTAAAGGCTAAAAGCTAAAGGTAAAGGCTAACTGTAAAGGCTAAAGGCTAAAAGCTAAAGGTAAAGGCTAAAGACTAAAGGCTTAAGGTAAAGGCAAAGGTAAAGGCTAAAGGTAAAGCTAAAGGCTAAAGGTAAAGGCTAACGGCAAAGGTAAAGGCTAAAAGCTAAAGGTAAAGGCTAAAGGTAAAGGCTAAGGGTAAAGGCTAAAGGCTAAAGGTAAAGGCTAAAGGTTAAAGGTAAAGGCTAAAAGCTAAAGGTAAAGGCTAACTGTAAAGGCTAAAGGCTAAAAGCTAAAGGTAAAGGCTAAAGACTAAAGGCTAAAGGTAAAGGCTAGAGATAAAGGCTTAAAGTTAAAGCTAAAGGCTAAAGGTAAAGGCTAACTGTAAAGGCTAAAGGCTAAAAGCTAAAGGTAAAGGCTAAAGGTAAAGGCTAACGGCAAAGGTAAAGGCTAAAAGCTAAAGCTAAAGGCTACGGTAAACGCTAAAGGTGAAGGTAAAGGCTAAAGGTAAAGGCTAACAGCAAAGGTAAAGGCTAAAAGCTAAAGGTAAAGGCGAACGGTAAAGGCTAAAGGTAAAGGCTAAGGGCTAAAGGTAAAGGCTAAAAGCTAAAGGTTAAGGCTAAAGGTTAAAGGTAAAGGCTAAAAGCTAAAGGTAAAGGCTAACGGTAAAGGCTAAAGGCTACAAGCTAAAGGTAAAGGCTAAAGGTAAAGGCTAAAGGTAAAGGCTTAAAGCTAAAGGTAAAGGCTAACGGTAAAGGCTAAAGGCTAAAGATAAGGCTAAAGGCTAAAGGCTAAAAGTAAAGGCTCAGGGTTAAGGTAAAGGCTGCTAAAAGTAAAGGCTAAAGGTTAAGGTAAAGGCTAAGCGTAAAGGCTAAAGGCTAAAAGTAAAGGCTAAAGGTTAAGGTAAAGGCTAAAGGTAAAGGCTAAAGGTAAAGTCTAAGGGTAAAGGCTAAAGGCTAAAGATAAGGGTAAAGGCTAAGGCTAAAGGCTAAAGGCTAAAAGTAAAGGCTAAAGGTTAAGGTAAAAGCTAAGGGTAAAGGCTAAAGGCTAAAGATAAAGGTAAAGGCTAAAGGCTAAAGATAAGGCTAAAGATAAAGGCTAAGGCTAAAGGCTAAAGGCTAAAAGTAAAGGCTAAAGGTTAAGGTAAAGGCTAAGCGTAAAGGCTAAAGGTAAAGTCTAAAGGTAAAGGCTAAGGGTAAAGGCTAAAGGTAAAGGCTAAAGGTAAAGGCTAAGGGTAAAGGCTAAAGGCTAAAGATAAGGCTAAAGATAAAGGTAAAGGTTAAAGATAAGGCTAAAGATAAAGGTAAAGGCTAAAGGTTAAAGGTTAAGGTAAAGGCTAAGCGTAAAGGCTAAAGGTAAAGGCTAAGGGTAAAGGCTAAAGGCTAAAGGTAAAGGCTAAAGGTTAAAGGTAAAGGCTAAAAGCTAAAGGTAAAGGCTAACTGTAAAGGCTAAAGGCTAAAAGCTAAAGGTAAAGGCTAACGGTAAAGGCTAAAGGTAAAGGCTAAGGGCTAAAGGTAAAGGCTAAAGGTTAAAGGTAAAGGCTAAAAGCTAAAGGTAAAGGCTAACTGTAAAGGCTAAAGGCTAAAAGCTAAAGGTAAAGGCTAAAGACTAAAGGCTAAAGGTAAAGGCTAGAGATAAAGGCTTAAAGTTAAAGCTAAAGGCTAAAGGTAAAGGCTAACTGTAAAGGCTAAAGGCTAAAAGCTAATGGTAAAGGCTAAAGGTAAAGGCTAACGGCAAAGGTAAAGGCTAAAAGCTAAAGCTAAAGGCTTACGGTAAACGCTAAAGGTAAAGGCTAACAGCAAAGGTAAAGGCTAAAAGCTAAAGGTAAAGTCTAACAGTAAAGGCTTAAGGTAAATGCTAAGGGCTAAAGGTTAAGGCTAAAGGTTAAAGGTAAAGGCTAAAAGCTAAAGGTAAAGGCTAACGGTAAAGGCTAAAGGCTACAAGCTAAAGGTAAAGGCTAAAGGTAAAGGCTAAAGGTAAAGGCTTAAAGCTAAAGGTAAAGGCTAACGGTAAAGGCTAAAGGCTAAAGATAAGGTTAAAGGCTAAAGGCTAAAACTAAAGGCTAAAGGTTAAGGTAAAGGCTAAGCGTAAAGGCTAAAGGCTAAAAGTAAAGGCTAAAGGTTAAGGTAAAGGCTAAGCGTAAAGGCTAAAGGCTAAAAGTAAAGGCTAAAGGTTAAGGTAAAGGCTAAAGGTAAAGGCTAAAGGTAAAGTCTAAGGGTAAAGGCTAAAGGCTAAAGATAAGGGTAAAGGCTAAGGCTAAAGGCTAAAGGCTAAAAGTAAAGGCTAAAGGTTAAGGTAAAAGCTAAGGGTAAAGGCTAAAGGCTAAAGATAAAGGTAAAGGCTAAAGGCTAAAGATAAGGCTAAAGATAAAGGCTAAGGCTAAAGGCTAAAGGCTAAAAGTAAAGGCTAAAGGTTAAGGTAAAGGCTAAGCGTAAAGGCTAAAGGTAAAGGCTAAAGGTAAAGGCTAAGGGTAAAGGCTAAAGGTAAAGGCTAAGCGTAAAGGCTAAAGGTAAAGGCTAAAGGTAAAGGCTAAGGGTAAAGGCTAAAGGTAAAGGCTAAAGGTAAAGGCTAAGGGTAAAGGCTAAAGGCTAAAGATAAGGCTAAAGATAAAGGTAAAGGTTAAAGATAAGGCTAAAGATAAAGGTAAAGGCTAAAGGTTAAAGGTTAAGGTAAAGGCTAAGCGTAAAGGCTAAAGGTAAAGGCTAAAGGTAAAGGCTAAGGGTAAAGGCTAAAGGCTAAAGATAAGGCTAAAGATAAAGGTAAAGGCTAAAGATAAGGCTAAAGATAAAGGTAAAGGCTAAAGGTTAAAGGTTAAGGTAAAGGCTAGGCAGACTACGGCCACACGGCCAGCAGGGGGCAGAGGCGGGTGGAGGTGGAGTCAGGGTTACCTTGATGAGAGGAACAGCAGCAGACACGGCTGCAGCTGCTGCAGCTGCTGCTGCACTGGATACATCACCAGGGCAACCTGAGGATGGCCCCGCCTCCATCTGGACTCTGGACACACCCACAGGTTCCTGGGAGATGGACCTTGGACCTGGATTATCCTGGGAGATGGTCTGAGGAGGCCCTGGGTCCAGCAGCTGCACTTTGACCTCCCTCCTGTGGGGGGCGCTGTGAGAGCTGAGCAGCAGAGTTACAGTTTAGAGTAAGAACAGGTCAGTTTGGATAAACTCATTTATTTTAAAGGTTTGGACAGCGCTGCCCTCTCCCACAGGCTCCGCCCACTCACAGGGATCCTGTCTCAGCCATTTAATACTCTGTTATATGGTGACACAGTGTGTGTGTGTGTGTGTGTGTGTGTGTGTGTGTGTGTGTGTGTGGGGGGGGGGCAGACCTACACCCCCCTTTCGCCTCCATACAGTCACAGTGAAGGTAAACGCCATCGAGACGTAGACATTCCCCCTGAAAGGGACTCACCGTTGTTTCAGAGCGGCGAGGACATCCCCACGACTTCCAGGAACAAACCGTGATGTCAGGAGGTCTTGACCTAAGGGAGGACGCTGGGGGGGTGGGGGGGGGGTGAATACTGTAATGCAGTCACAGTGTCCTGATGATCAAAACATCCTGGAAGTGTCAGAGATCTAATGAGTCTAATGATTTAGACAAGAGCACTCACTCTGTTCTCTTTACTGGGACCAGGATTCATCAGAGTCCGTCTGCCTGAGGGTTAGACCAGAGACATATTTACAGGTTCAGACTAGTGTAATCCTCTAATCAGACTAAAACATTCAGACTACTGTAACCCTCTAAACAGAAAATCAGACTACTGTAATCCTCTAATCAGACTAAACATTCAGACTACTGTAATCCTCTAATAAGACTAAACAGAAAATCGGACTACTGTAACCCTCTAAACAGAAAATCAGACTACTGTAATCCTCTAATCAGACTAAAAAATTCAGACTACTGTAATCCTCTAATCAGACTAAACATTCAGACTACTGTAATCCTCTAATAAGACTAAACAGAAAATCGGACTACTGTAACCCTCTAAACAGAA
This sequence comes from Cheilinus undulatus, assembly GCF_018320785.1. Classification (NCBI taxonomy): domain Eukaryota; kingdom Metazoa; phylum Chordata; class Actinopteri; order Labriformes; family Labridae; genus Cheilinus; species Cheilinus undulatus. The sequence continues at coordinate 767,043 of NC_054882.1, forward strand.
AATCAGACTACTGTAATCCTCTAATCAGACTAAAAAATTCAGACTACTGTAATCCTCTCATCAGACTAAACATTCGGACTACTGTAATCCTCTCATCAGACTAAAACATTCATACTACTGTAAATCCCCTAATCAGACTATCAGACTACTGTAAATCCCCTAATCAGACTAAACATTCAGACTACTGTAATCCTCTCATCAGACTAAACATTCGGACTACTGTAATCCTCTCATCAGACTAAAACATTCATACTACTGTAAATCCCCTAATCAGACTATCAGACTACTGTAATCCTCTCATCAGACTATCAGACTACTGTAATCCTCTAATCAGACTAAACATTCAGACTACTGTAATCCTCTCATCAGACTAAAACATTCAGACTACTGTAATCCTCTAATCAGACTAAAACATTCAGACTACTGTTAATCCTCTAATCAGACTATCAGACTACTGTAATCCTCTAATCAGACTAAAACATTCAGACTACTGTTAATCCTCTAATCAGAAAATCAGACTACTGTAATCCTCTAATCAGACTAAAAAATTCAGACTACTGTAATCCTCTAATCAGACTAAACATTCAGACTACTGTAATCCTCTAATCAGACTAACTATTCAGACCACTCTAATCCTCTAATCAGACTAAACATTCGGACTACTGTAATCCTCTCATCAGACTAAACATTCGGACTACTGTAATCCTCTCATCAGACTAAACATTCGGACTACTGTAATCCACTAATCAGACTATCAGACTACTGTAATCCTCTCATCAGACTAAACATTCGGACAACTGTAATCCTCTCATCAGACTAAAACATTCAGACTACTGTAATCCTCTAATCAGACTATCAGACTACTGTAATCCTCTAATCAGACTATCAGACTACTGTTATCCTCTAATCAGACTAAACATTCAGACTACTGTAATCCTCTAATCAGACTAAACATTCGGACTACTGTAACCCTCTAATCAGACTAAACATTCGGACTACTGTAACCCTCTAATCAGACTAAACATTCGGACTACTGTAATCCTCTAATCAGACTAAACATTCGGACTACTTTAATCCTCTCATCAGACTAAAACATTCGGACTACTGTAATCCACTAATCAGACTAAACATTCGGACTACTGTAATCCTCTAATCAGACTAAACATTCGGACTACTGTAATCCTCTAATCAGACTAAACATTCGGACTACTGTAATCCTCTAATCAGACTAAACATTCGGACTACTGTAATCCTCTAATCAGACTAAAAGACTACTCTAATCCTCTCATCAGACTAAACATTAGACTACTGTAATCCTCTAATCAGACTATCAGACTACTGTAATCCTCTAACTAGACTAAACATTCAGACTACTGTAATCCTCTAATCAGACTAAACATTCGGACTACTGTAATCCTCTCATCAGACTAAACATTCAGACTACTGTAATCCTCTAATCAGACTAAAACATTCAGACTACTGTAAATCCTCTAATCAGACTATCAGACTACTGTTATCCTCTAATCAGACTAAACATTCAGACTACTGTAATCCTCTAATCAGACTAAACATTCGGACTACTGTAACCCTCTAATCAGACTAAACATTCGGACTACTGTAATCCTCTAATCAGACTAAACATTCGGACTACTTTAATCCTCTCATCAGACTAAAACATTCGGACTACTGTAATCCACTAATCAGACTAAACATTCGGACTACTGTAATCCTCTAATCAGACTAAACATTCGGACTACTGTAATCCTCTAATCAGACTAAACATTCGGACTACTGTAATCCTCTAATCAGACTAAACATTCGGACTACTGTAATCCTCTAATCAGACTAAACATTCGGACTACTGTAATCCTCTAATCAGACTAAACATTCGGACTACTGTAATCCTCTAATCAGACTATCAGACTACTGTAATCCTCTAATCAGACTAAACATTCGGACTACTGTAATCCTCTAATCAGACTATCAGACTACTGTAATCCTCTAATCAGACTATCAGACTACTGTAATCCTCTAATCAGACTATCAGACTACTGTAATCCTCTAATCAGACTAAACATTCAGACTACTGTAATCCTCTCATCAGACTAAAACATTCAGACTACTGTAATCCTCTAATCAGACTAAAACATTCAGACTACTGTAAATCCTCTAATCAGACTATCAGACTACTGTAATCCTCTAATCAGACTAACGATTCAGACCACTCTAATCCTCTAATCAGACTAAACATTCGGACTACTGTAATCCTCTCATCAGACTAAACATTCGGACTACTGTAATCGTCTAATCAGACTAAACATTCAGACTACTGTAATCCTCTAATCAGACTAACTATTCAGACCACTCTAATCCTCTCATCAGACTAAACATTCAGACTACTGTAATCCACTAATCAGACTATCAGACTACTGTAATCGTCTAATCAGACTAAACATTCGGACAACTGTAATCCTCTCATCAGACTAAAACATTCAGACTACTGTAATCCTCTAATCAGACTATCAGACTACTGTAATCCTCTAATCAGACTATCAGACTACTGTTATCCTCTAATCAGACTAAACATTCGGACTACTGTAATCCTCTAATCAGACTAAACATTCGGACTACTGTAACCCTCTAATCAGACTAAACATTCGGACTACTGTAACCCTCTAATCAGACTAATCATTCGGACTACTGTAATCCTCTAATCAGACTAAACATTCGGACTACTTTAATCCTCTCATCAGACTAAAACATTCGGACTACTGTAATCCTCTAATCAGACTAAACATTCGGACTACTGTAATCCTCTAATCAGACTAAACATTCGGACTACTGTAATCCTCTAATCAGACTAAACATTCGGACTACTGTAATCCTCTAATCAGACTATCAGACTACTGTAATCCTCTAATCAGACTATCAGACTACTGTAATCCTCTAATCAGACTATCAGACTACTGTAATCCTCTAACTAGACTAAACATTCAGACTACTGTAATCCTCTAATCAGACTAAACATTCGGACTACTGTAATCCTCTCATCAGACTAAACATTCAGACTACTGTAATCCTCTCATCAGACTAAACATTCGGACTACTGTAATCCTCTAATCAGACTAAACATTCAGACTACTGTAATCCTCTCATCAGACTAAACATTCAGACTACTGTAATCCTCTCATCAGACTAAAACATTCAGACTACTGTAATCCTCTCATCAGACTAAACATTCGGACTACTGTAATCCTCTCATCAGACTAAACATTCGGACTACTGTAATCCTCTCATCAGACTAAACATTCAGACTACTGTAATCCTCTCATCAGACTAAAACATTCAGACTACTGTAATCCTCTAATCAGACTAAACATTCAGACTACTGTAATCCTCTCATCAGACTAAAACATTCAGACTACTGTAATCCTCTAATCAGACTAAACATTCGGACTACTGTAATCCTCTAATCAGACTAAACATTCAGACTACTGTAATCCTCTAATCAGACTAAAACATTCAGACTACTGTAAATCCTCTAATCAGACTATCAGACTACTGTAATCCTCTAATCATACTAAACATTCAGACTACTGTAATCCTCTCATCAGACTAAACATTCGGACTACTGTAATCCTCTCATCAGACTAAACATTCGGACTACTGTAATCCTCTCATCAGACTAAACATTCAGACTACTGTAATCCTCTCATCAGACTAAAACATTCAGACTACTGTAATCCTCTAATCAGACTAAACATTCAGACTACTGTAATCCTCTCATCAGACTAAAACATTCAGACTACTGTAATCCTCTAATCAGACTAAACATTCGGACTACTGTAATCCTCTAATCAGACTAAACATTCAGACTACTGTAATCCTCTAATCAGACTAAACATTCGGACTACTGTAATCCTCTAATCAGACTAAACATTCGGACTACTGTAATCCTCTAATCAGACTAAACATTCAGACTACTGTAATCCTCTAATCAGACTAAAACATTCAGACTACTGTAAATCCTCTAATCAGACTATCAGACTACTGTAATCCTCTAATCAGACTAAACATTCAGACTACTGTAATCCTCTCATCAGACTAAAACATTCAGACTACTGTAAATCCTCTAATCAGACTAAACATTCGGACTACTGTAATCCTCTCATCAGACTAAACATTCAGACTACTGTAATCCTCTCATCAGACTAAAACATTCGGACTACTGTAATCCTCTCATCAGACTAAAACATTCAGACTACTGTAATCCTCTAATCAGACTAAAACATTCAGACTACTGTAAATCCTCTAATCAGACTAAAACATTCAGACTACTGTAAATCCTCTAATCAGACTATCAGACTACTGTAATCCTCTAATCAGACTAAAACATTCAGACTACTGTAATCCTCTAATCAGACTAAAACATTCAGACTACTGTAAATCCTCTAATCAGACTATCAGACTACTGTAATCCACTAATCAGACTAAAACATTCGGACTACTGTAAATCCTCTAATCAGACTATCAGACTACTGTAATCCTCTAATCAGACTAAAACATTCAGACTACTGTAAATCCTCTCATCAGACTAAAACATTCAGACTACTGTAATCCTCTAATCAGACTAAAACATTCGGACTACTGTAATCCTCTCATCAGACTAAAACATTCGGACTACTGTAATCCTCTAATCAGACTAAAACATTCAGACTACTGTAAATCCTCTAATCAGACTATCAGACTACTGTAATCCTCTCATCAGACTAAAACATTCGGACTACTGTAATCCTCTCATCAGACTAAAACATTCAGACTACTGTAATCCTCTAATCAGACTAAAACATTCAGACTACTGTAAATCCTCTAATCAGACTAAAACATTCAGACTACTGTAAATCCTCTAATCAGACTATCAGACTACTGTAATCCTCTAATCAGACTAAAACATTCAGACTACTGTAATCCTCTAATCAGACTAAAACATTCAGACTACTGTAAATCCTCTAATCAGACTATCAGACTACTGTAATCCACTAATCAGACTAAAACATTCGGACTACTGTAAATCCTCTAATCAGACTATCAGACTACTGTAATCCTCTAATCAGACTAAAACATTCAGACTACTGTAAATCCTCTCATCAGACTAAAACATTCAGACTACTGTAATCCTCTAATCAGACTAAAACATTCGGACTACTGTAATCCTCTAATCAGACTAAAACATTCGGACTACTGTAAATCCTCTAATCAGACTATCAGACTACTGTAATCCTCTAATCAGACTAAAACATTCGGACTACTGTAAATCCTCTAATCAGACTAAAACATTCGGACTACTGTAAATCCTCTAATCAGACTATCAGACTACTGTAATCCTCTCATCAGACTAAAACATTCGGACTACTGTAATCCTCTAATCAGACTAAAACATTCGGACTACTGTAATCCTCTAATCAGACTAAAACATTCGGACTACTGTAATCCTCTAATCAGACTAAAACATTCGGACTACTGTAATCCTCTCATCAGACTAAAACATTCAGACTACTGTAATCCTCTAATCAGACTAAAACATTCGGACTACTGTAAATCCTCTAATCAGACTAAAACATTCGGACTACTGTAAATCCTCTAATCAGACTATCAGACTACTGTAATCCTCTAATCAGACTAAAACATTCGGACTACTGTAAATCCTCTAATCAGACTAAAACATTCGGACTACTGTAATCCTCTCATCAGACTAAAACATTCAGACTACTGTAATCCTCTCATCAGACTAAAACATTCGGACTACTGTAAATCCTCTAATCAGACTATCAGACTACTGTAATCCTCTAATCAGACTAAAACATTCGGACTACTGTAAATCCTCTAATCAGACTATCAGACTACTGTAATCCTCTAATCAGACTAAAACATTCGGACTACTGTAAATCCTCTAATCAGACTATCAGACTACTGTAATCCTCTAATCAGACTAAAACATTCGGACTACTGTAAATCCTCTAATCAGACTAAAACATTCGGACTACTGTAAATCCTCTAATCAGACTAAAACATTCGGACTACTGTAAATCCTCTCATCAGACTAAAACAATCGCACTACTGGAAATCCTCTAATCACACTAAAACATTCGGACTACTGTAAATCCTCTAATCAGACTATCAGACTACTGTAATCCTCTCATCAGACTAAAACATTCGGACTACTGTAATCCTCTAATCAGACTAAAACATTCGGACTACTGTAATCCTCTCATCAGACTAAAACATTCAGACTACTGTAATCCTCTAATCAGACTAAAACATTCGGACTACTGTAAATCCTCTAATCAGACTAAAACATTCGGACTACTGTAAATCCTCTAATCAGACTAAAACATTCGGACTACTGTAAATCCTCTAATCAGACTATCAGACTACTGTAATCCTCTAATCAGACTAAAACATTCGGACTACTGTAAATCCTCTAATCAGACTATCAGACTACTGTAATCCTCTGATCAGACTAAAACATTCGGACTACTGTAATCCTCTAATCAGACTAAAACATTCGGACTACTGTAATCCTCTAATCAGACTAAAACATTCGGACTACTGTAAATCCGCTAATCAGACTATCAGACTAGATCCTCTAATGACTAAAACATTCGGACTACTGATCCTCCAGACTCCCGGACCCTGTGTCTAGCTGCGACTCTGGACTCAGCTGGTCAGGGATCCGTTTGTCGGAGGTCTGTACTGATCTCGCTCAGAAGCTCCTCTGGTCGGTCTGGTCCGAAGGGGCTGTATCGGAGGATCTCGTAGTTTCTGGACGGTGATCTGGACCGGCCTTGGTCCAGGGAGCACCCTGGTGGAGCGGATCAAGACTTCCCCAGAGTCTGGGCTCCAGGAGGACTGATCTGGTCCGGGTCTACCGCAGAGATCCGGCTCAGAGAGCATCCCGATCACAGATTAAGTTTACAGAAAGCGAATCTAATCAATAAAAGCAGAGACTGATCAATAATCGAGCCATGGTCCCAAACAAAGTTAGACCGAGCTAGCGTTAGCCGTTAGCCTGCTAGCGCTTTTAAAGTTCCCGCTTCTTCTTTAAACGGAACCAAAGATAAGACGTCCGTGTTTAACCCGGTCAGTAAAGACAGAGACGCACACAGAGCCCCGGCTTTAAAATCTAGAGATCGGATTAAAATCATAAAAAACTGATCGGGAGGAACAGAGACTCTAGAGTTTGATTTATAACTACAGCAACAGTAACTGACAACAAACAACACTACTTCCGGTTCAAAGCAAAGATCACAAATACAAGGACAGACGTCTCACTCTGCGATAAATTCAGAAACCACAGATTCAGTATGGATGGCGTCTTTAATTCTTTATTAGACAATCAAGAGTAATGACAGCCCAGCAGCCATGGCCGGAAATGACGTTTTAGAGTCAAATATAGAAACATAAAAACATCCAGATGATGGATGAACGGTCTGATATCAGACAATCATTCAGTAAGAGTGAAGCTGCTCCAATAGAGTATCCAGCAGAGACCAGCTGGTACTGAACTAGAGACCAGCTGGTACTGAACTAGAGACCAGCTGGTACTGAACTAGAATATCCAGCAGAGACCAGCTGGTACTGAACTAGAGACCAGCAGGTACTGAACTAGAGACCAGCTGGTACTGAACTAGAATATCCAGCAGAGACCAGCTGGTACTGAACTAGAGACCAGCAGGTACTGAACTAGAGACCAGCTGGTACTGAACTAGAATATCCAACAGAGACCAGCTGGTACTGAACTAGAGACCAGCTGGTACTGAACTAGAATATCCAGCAGAGACCAGCTGGTACTGAACTAGAGACCAGCAGGTACTGAACTAGAGACCAGCTGGTACTGAACTAGAATATCCAGCAGAGACCAGCTGGTACTGAACTAGAGACCAGCAGGTACTGAACTAGAGACCAGCTGGTACTGAACTAGAGACCAGCTGGTACTGAACTAGAGACCAGCAGGTACTGAACTAGAGACCAGCTGGTACTGAACTAGAATATCCAACAGAGACCAGCTGGTACTTTAACACAGACCTGTCCTTGTTGTTTAAGGAACCGTGGTTACCACAGACCTGTCCTTGTCCAGAGCCCTGGCTGAGTTTTAATCAGCTGAGAGATAACAGCACCGGTTCCCTGAGGAAAGCCAAAGCTAATTATTGTGCAGATTTTGTTTCTAATGTTCATAACGACCTTCAGAGTTCTGGAAAGATGTTAATGTCATTAAAATAGCCCAGTGTCATCTCTTCCTTCATGTATATTTTATAAGAACTGTATCGTAGACAAACAGGAACAGATCTGACAAGCTTTAACACACACTTTGCTGCTACTGGTAACCAGTTTGAACCATTGACTCTGGTTCTGCTTAAACCAGTCAGCCACTGTCTCACCTCCACAAATCCTCCCTCTCTAGTTAGTTTGCAGCCCTTTACTTCCTCTTCACACTTCAACATATCGACTGCAGGAAAACAAAGGTCACAATAAAATTGATCCTTTTTTCCTAAAACTCTGTGCACCAATGATTGCAGAGCGAGTTTCACGTGTTTAATCTTTCTGTTTCCACCCGGTTTTCCCCAGGTCAGGACGACTGCACGTGTTCTCCCACTGCACAGGGTGGGGATAAACCTGATCTCAGTAACTGTGGCCCCTCTCCAACCCGTCCTGTCTGGCTACAATCTTAGAATCGTTGGTAAATCAAATCAAATCCTTCCTCTCCAGTAATCAAGTATCAAATCCATTCAATCACTGCAGTCACATGTCATCAATGATACCACTTCTCAGATAGACCAGAGGAAACACTGAGCTGCTTCATCTGTAGACCTGACTAAAGCTTTTGATACTGTCCACCACTCCCTGCTCCTTGAAAGGTTAGAGAAACTGGCTTTCATTCTCCGTCCTGTAACTGGTTCCAGGACTACCTCTCACAGAGAGATCAGTGTGTTGTTCTTGATAATTGTCGTTCTGTGTGTTTGCCTCTATCAAAAGGGGTACCACAAGGTTCAATACTGGGTCCTTTATTATTTACAATGTCAACAATACCACATCCTCTATAATAGACTGACACCCCCCTTTATGCTGATGATACAGTTTTATATCGTTTTGCTAACCCCACACTCAGCCATCAAACCCTTCAGCAGAACTTCAGTGTGTCCTCGTACTGTTGGCTGGATGTTAGATTTTTTCACAGATCCCGGAGCGTCAGAGTGAACAGTGCTCTGTCTGACGTCCTCATCCTCCACTGGTTCTCCACAGGGCTGCGTCCTCTCACCCATTTTGTACATTCTCTACACTGACGACTGCAGAAGCTCGCAGATGACACAGCCTAGTGAGTCTGCTACAGGGGGAGGACAGGGTCCCTGGTCTCTGGCACCTTTATCTTGGGGGTCCCCAGTCTCTGGCACCTTTATCTTGGGGGTCCCCGGTCTCTGGCTCCTTTATTCTGGGGGTCCCCGGTCTCTGGCTCCTTTATCCTGGGGGTCCCCGGTCTCTGGCTCCTTTATCCTGGGGGTCCCCGGTCTCTGGCTCCTTTATTCTGGGGGTCCCCGGTCTCTGGCTCCTTTATTCTGGGGGTCCCCGGTCTCTGGCTCCTTTATCTTGGGGGTCCCCAGTCTCTGGCACCTTTATCTTGGGGGTCCCCGGTCTCTGGCTCCTTTATCCTGGGGGTCCCCGGTCTCTGGCTCCTTTATCTTGGGGGTCCCCGGTCTCTGGCTCCTTTATCCTGGGGGTCCCCGGTCTCTGGCTCCTTTATCCTGGGGGTCCCCGGTCTCTGGCTCCTTTATCTTGGGGGTCCCCGGTCTCTGGCTCCTTTATCTTGGGGGTCCCCGGTCTCTGGCTCCTTTATCCTGGGGGTCCCCGGTCTCTGGCTCCTTTATCTTGGGGGTCCCCGGTCTCTGGCTCCTTTATCCTGGGGGTCCCCGGTCTCTGGCTTCTCTATCCTGGGGGTCCCCGGTCTCTGGCTCCTTTATCCTGGGGGTCCCCAGTCTCTGGCTCCTTTATCCTGGGGGTCCCCGGTCTCTGGCTCCTTTATTCTGGGGGTCCCCGGTCTCTGGCTCCTTTATTCTGGGGGTCCCCGGTCTCTGGCTCCTTTATCTTGGGGGTCCCCAGTCTCTGGCACCTTTATCTTGGGGGTCCCCGGTCTCTGGCTCCTTGATCCTGGGGGTCCCTGGTCTCTGGCTCCTTTATCTTGGGGGTCCCCGGTCTCTGGCTCCTTTATCCTGGGGGTCTCCGGTCTCTGGCTCCTTGATCCTGGGGGTCCCTGGTCTCTGGCTCCTTTATCTTGGGGGTCCCCGGTCTCTGGCTCCTTTATCTTGGGGGTCCCCGGTCTCTGGCTCCTTTATCCTGGGGGTCCCCGGTCTCTGGCTCCTTTATCTTGGGGGTCCCCGGTCTCTGGCTCCTTTATCCTGGGGGTCCCCGGTCTCTGGCTCCTTTACTCTGGGGGTCCCCGGTCTCTGGCTCCTTTACTCTGGGGTCCCGGTCTCTGGCTCCTTTATCTGGGGTCCCGGTCTCTGGCTCCTTTATCTGGGGTCCCGGTCTCTGGCTCCTTGATCCTGGGGGTCCCAGGTCTCTGGCTCCTTTATCTTGGGGGTCCCCGGTCACTGGCTCCTTTATCCTGGGGGTCCCCGGTCTCTGGCTCCTTTATCCTGGGGTCCCGGTCTCTGGCTCCTTTATCTTCTGGGGTCCCGGTCTCTGGCTCCTTTATCCTGGGGGTCCCCGGTCTCTGGCTCCTTTACTCTGGGGGTCCCCGGTCTCTGGCTCCTTTATCCTGGGGGTCCCCGGTCTCTGGCTCCTTTATCCTGGGGGTCCCCGGTCTCTGGCTCCTTTATCTTGGGGGTCCCCAGTCTCTGGCACCTTTATCTTGGGGGTCCCCGGTCTCTGGCTCCTTGATCCTGGGGGTCCCCAGTCTCTGGCTCCTTTATCTTGGGGGTCCCCGGTCTCTGGCTCCTTTATCCTGGGGGTCTCCGGTCTCTGGCTCCTTGATCCTGGGGGTCCCTGGTCTCTGGCTCCTTTATCTTGGGGGTCCCCGGTCTCTGGCTCCTTTATCTTGGGGGTCCCCGGTCTCTGGCTCCTTTATCCTGGGGGTCCCCGGTCTCTGGCTCCTTTATCTTGGGGGTCCCCAGTCTCTGGCACCTTTATCTTGGGGGTCCCCAGTCTCTGGCACCTTTATCTTGGGGGTCCCCGGTCTCTGGCTCCTTTATCTTGGGGGTCCCCGGTCTCTGGCTCCTTTATCCTGGGGGTCCCCGGTCTCTGGCTCCTTTATCTTGGGGGTCCCCGGTCCCCATCCAGTGGTGGATGATTGTACTCATTGGCGTGATGATTCATTTTTAAACCTGAATGTGACAAAAACCAAGGACGTGTAGATTTTAGAAAGAACTCCAGCCCTCCTCTTTAACTGGGATCGAGGGGAGGTCTTGGAGCATGTGACCTGTTGTAAATACCTCGGGGTGCTTGTTGACAGTCAGCTGTCTTTTAATGAAAACAAAGACATTGTTTACAGGAAATCACAGCAGCGACTGCACTTCCTGCGGATGCTCAACCGGTTTGGTGTGAGCAACAAATGAATGGAAATGTTTCATCATTCAATGGTCGACATTTGCCCTTATCTCTCGGTTTGGCGGCCTCTCCTCGGGAGATAAAAAGAAGCCAGAGCAATGTAAATGTTTAGAATGTAAACTCTGAAGGTGAACAGCTATGATACACTGAATTCTCACTACAGTGTAGCGATGGTTCAGTCCTCAGCTGTCCTTCAGAGTATTTGTGTACGGACCCATTCAGTGTTGTTTCTAAACGTGGCTGTTTCCTGTGTTCTATGTTTTTGACCTGCCTGCAGAGTAAATTTCTCCTGGGGGACAAGAAAGTTGAAGTTGAAAACTTCAATCATTGATTACAACACGCTCTGATTGATTTAGACTGGTCCTCAATCCTACCAAGACCACATTCCTGATATCCTCCAGAGCCACAGACATCAGCGACATCATTTCCACATCAGCATCTAAGAGGAGAGCAGTCAGGACAAACATCTACGTCTGTGTTTGGATTAAAAACTCACCTTCAGATTCAGACTGACTCTCTGGCCAGCAAGTTAACAAGAGATGGATTTTCCTACAGGAGTCAAACTAACTTCTCTTTGCTCAGTAGGAAACGTATCACTGAAGCCGTCGTTGTTTCAGATCATGGTGATGTTGATAGAAACGTTGACCACTCAGCCCTCAGACTCACCTCTGTGGAGGTTCCTCCAACTCACCGCTGCGCTGAAAGGAGGCTGGGCTCCCCCGACTGTGAGACCTGGCGCTGGTTCTTCTCCATTCATAAAGCCTTCCTCAGTAGAATACATCACACCTCTGTTAAATCAGTCTGATGATCAGGACTCAGCCAGATCCAGATCCAGATTCAGGACAGTTTATCTGGAAGAACTTTCAGCTGCTCTGCTGCCTTCACCTGGAACGTTTCACGACGAAAAGCCCTGTTCCTATTGGTCAGTTTAAAACTATGAAGAAGAACGATTCTGCTGATGGAGCTGTTTCTGATGGGACTGTTTCTGATGGGACTGTTTCTGATGGGACTGTTTCTGATGGAACTGTTTCTGATGGGACTGTTTCTGATGGGACTGTTTCTGATGGAACTGTTTCTGATGGGACTGTTTCTGATGGGACTGTTTCTGATGGGACTGTTTCTGATGGAACTGTTTCTGATGGAACTGTTTCTGATGGAACTGTTTCTGATGGGACTGTTTCTGATGGGACTGTTTCTGATGGAACTGTTTCTGATGGGACTGTTTCTGATGGGACTGTTTCTGATGGGACTGTTTCTGATGGGACTGTTTCTGATGGAGCTGTTTCTGATGGAACTGTTTCTGATGGGACTGTTTCTGATGGGACTGTTTCTGATGGAACTGTTTCTGATGGGACTGTTTCTGATGGGACTGTTTCTGATGGGACTGTTTCTGATGGAACTGTTTCTGATGGGACTGTTTCTGATGGGACTGTTTCTGATGGAACTGTTTCTGATGGGACTGTTTTTGATGGGACTGTTTCTGATGGAGCTGTTTCTGATAGAACTGTTTCTGATGGAACTGTTTCCGATGGAACTGTTTCCGATGGGACTGTTTCCGATGGAACTGTTTCCGATGGGACTGTTTCTGATGGGACTGTTTCTGATGGGACTGTTTCTGATGGGACTGTTTCTGATGGGACTGTTTCTGATGGGACTGTTTCTGATGGGACTGTTTCTGATGGGACTGTTTCTGATGGAGCTGTTTCTGATGGAACTGTTTCTGATGGGACTGTTTCTGATGGAGCTGTTTCTGATGGAACTGTTTCTGATGGGACTGTTTCTGATGGGACTGTTTCTGATGGGACTGTTTCTGATGGAACTGTTTCTGATGGAACTGTTTCTGATGGGACTGTTTCTGATGGGACTGTTTCTGATGGAACTGTTTCTGATGGGACTGTTTCTGATGGGACTGTTTCTGATGGAACTGTTTCTGATGGAACTGTTTCTGATGGAGCTGTTTCTGATGGGGCTGTTTCTGATGGGACTGTTTCTGATGGAGCTGTTTCTGATGGAACTGTTTCTGATGGGACTGTTTCTGATGGAGCTGTTTCTGATGGAACTGTTTCTGATGGGACTGTTTCTGATGGGACTGTTTCTGATGGGACTGTTTCTGATGGAACTGTTTCTGATGGAACTGTTTCTGATGGGACTGTTTCTGATGGGACTGTTTCTGATGGAACTGTTTCTGATGGGACTGTTTCTGATGGGACTGTTTCTGATGGAACTGTTTCTGATGGGACTGTTTCTGATGGGACTGTTTCTGATGGAGCTGTTTCTGATGGAACTGTTTCTGATGGGACTGTTTCTGATGGGACTGTTTCTGATGGGACTGTTTCTGATGGAACTGTTTCTGATGGAACTGTTTCTGATGGGACTGTTTCTGATGGAACTGTTTCTGATGGGACTGTTTCTGATGGGACTGTTTCTGATGGAACTGTTTCTGATGGGACTGTTTCTGATGGGACTGTTTCTGATGGAGCTGTTTCTGATAGAACTGTTTCCGATGGAACTGTTTCCGATGGAACTGTTTCCGATGGGACTGTTTCCGATGGGACTGTTTCCGATGGAACTGTTTCCGATGGGACTGTTTCCGATGGGACTGTTTCTGATGGGACTGTTTCTGATGGGACTGTTTCTGATGGGACTGTTTCTGATGGAGCTGTTTCTGATGGAACTGTTTCTGATGGGACTGTTTCTGATGGAGCTGTTTCTGATGGAACTGTTTCTGATGGGACTGTTTCTGATGGGACTGTTTCTGATGGGACTGTTTCTGATGGAACTGTTTCTGATGGAACTGTTTCTGATGGGACTGTTTCTGATGGGACTGTTTCTGATGGAACTGTTTCTGATGGGACTGTTTCTGATGGGACTGTTTCTGATGGAACTGTTTCTGATGGAGCTGTTTCTGATGGGGCTGTTTCTGATGGGACTGTTTCTGATGGGGCTGTTTCTGATGGAACTGTTTCTGATGGAGCTGTTTCTGATGGGACTGTTTCTGATGGGGCTGTTTCTGATGGAACTGTTTCTGATGGAACTGTTTCTGATGGAACTGTTTCTGATGGGGCTGTTTCTGATGGGGCTGTTTCTGATGGAGCTGTTTCTGATGGAACTGTTTCTGATGGGACTGTTTCTGATGGAGCTGTTTCTGATGGGACTGTTTCTGATGGAGCTGTTGATGTTCTCTGGACCAGATTATAGAAGTTAAAAAACATCACTGACCAGGAGGGGCGACTCTCAATGACTGAATAAATGAATGAATGACTGACTGAATGAATGAATGAATGACTGAATGAATGAATGAATGAATGACTGAATGAATGACTGAATGACTGACTGAATGAATGAATGAATGAATGACTGAATGAATGACTGAATGACTGACTGAATGAATGAATGAATGAATGACTGAATGAATGAATGAATGAATGACTGAATGAATGACTGAATGACTGAATGACTGAATGAATCAATGAATGACTGAATGAATGAATGAATGACTGACTGAATGAATGAATGAATGACTGAATGAATGAATGAATGAATGACTGAATGAATGACTGAATGACTGAATGAATGAATGAATGAATGAATCAATGAATGACTGACTGAACGACTGAATGACTGAATGAATGAATGACTGAATGAATGACTGAATGAATGAATGAATGAATGAATGAATGACTGACTGAATGAATGAATGAATGACTGAATGAATGAATGAATGAATGACTGAATGAATGAATGAATGACTGACTGAATGAATGAATGAATGAATGAATGAATGAATGAATGAATGACTGAATGAATGAATGAATGAATGACTGAATGAATGAATGAATGAATGACTGAATGAATGACTGAATGACTGAATGACTGAATGAATCAATGAATGACTGAATGAATGAATGAATGACTGACTGAATGAATGAATGAATGACTGAATGAATGAATGAATGAATGACTGAATGAATGACTGAATGACTGAATGAATGAATCAATGAATGAATCAATGAATGACTGAAAGAATGAATGAATGAATGAATGACTGAATGAATGACTGAATGAATAACTGAATGACTGAATGAATGAATGAATGACTGACTGAATGAATGAATGAATGACTGAATGAATGAATGAATGAATGACTGAATGAATGACTGAATGACTGACTGAATGAATGAATGAATGACTGAATGAATGAATGAATGAATGACTGAATGAATGACTGAATGACTGACTGAATGAATGAATGAATGAATGACTGAATGAATGACTGAATGACTGACTGAATGAATGAATGAATGAATGACTGAATGAATGAATGAATGAATGACTGAATGAATGACTGAATGACTGAATGACTGAATGAATCAATGAATGACTGAATGAATGAATGAATGACTGACTGAATGAATGAATGAATGACTGAATGAATGAATGAATGAATGACTGAATGAATGACTGAATGACTGAATGAATGAATGAATGAATGAA